>NC_091994.1:5327379-5379708 GCF_044704955.1 Pristiophorus japonicus
CAGCATTGGCGATAGATCTCCAGCGACTTGAGGTGCCTTCTATACATGGCCCATGCCTCTGAGCCGTACAGAAGGGCGGGTATTACTACAGCCCTGTAGACCATGAGCTTGGTGGGAGATTTGAGGGCCTGGTCTTCGAACACTCGTTTCCTCTGGCGGCTGAAGGCTGCACTGGCGTACTGGAGGTGGTGTTGAATCTCCACATCAATGTCTGCTTTTGTTGATAAGAGGCTCCCGAGGTATGGGAAATGGTCCACGTTGTCCAGGGCCGTGCCTTGGATCTTGATGACTGGGGGGCAGTGCTGTGCGGTGAGGACAGGCTGGTGGAGGACCTTTGTCGTACGGATGTTTAGCGTAAGGCCCATGCTTTCGTACGGCTCAGTAAATACATCGACTATGTCCTGGAGTTCAGCCTCAGAATGTGCGCAGACGCAGGCGTCGTCCGTGTACTGTAGCTCGACGACAGGGGTTGTGGTGACCTTGGACCTGGCCTGGAGACGGCGAAGGTTAAACAGCTTCCCACTCGTTCTGTAGTTTAGTATCCCCCTCCCCCCACACTCTCTTCCCCACCCCAACCCCCCACTCCCCCCGTCCTCTCCCCACCCCCGCTTTCTCTCCCCCCCCTCCCTCCACGTCCTGCGCCCTCTTCCCCCTCCCTGTCCCCAACACTCTTCCCCTCCACCCACTCCCCATTTCCGCGTGCTCTCCCCCCTCCCTCCCCAAAACTGGACCACCTCACACTTCGATATTGAAATTCATTTCCCGCCCATTCTGCCAGTTTATTACTGCCTTCCTGTATGTGGTCGCTGTCCTCCCCTGTACTAACCGCACTCCCCAATCCTTTATGTAAATGGTGATCAGTGGTCCCTGTGGAACACCACTGCTCACCTTCCACCAGTTGCATCACTCCGTCCTCAACTTAAACTCATTCTTTCCCAGAAAACCCCTCAAAACTGTGGAACTGCTCAGCCTGCATGGTCTACCCCCGCCACACCCCACCTGCCCCTCCACACCACTCCCCTCCCCTCCCCCCCACGCCTAGGTTTTCATGTTGAGAGTGAGAATGGAAGGGAGAAGGAAAGCGTGCAGGATGGGGCACTGGGAACGGCGGAGAGATTAGAGGAGGAAGCTCGAAAAGTCTACCATCTTTGTGAAGCAGAGAAGATGATGGACGCAAGAAGCTCGACCTGGTGACCTGTGACCCTTGCTCCCTTTCCCAACCCTGTCAATGAGGGAAGGGGAAGTTCATCCCACAATGTTATCGCACTCCTCACATTGATAGAGACTAAATGAATTCACGCACCACATGCTCCCGGAAGAATCCCTCTCACCGAATGCGCTGTACGATCCATCCTCCCGCTTGTACGTTAGCTGACGCTGATATCCTGCAGGGGGAAATTCACAGAAAAATCTGTCCAGAGGTTTGTTTTCCTTCTCGCCCAATTTTTACTTTGACTGCAAAAAATACAACCAAACCGCAACATAGGAGACTGACCAGAATTACCGGGGACGAGGGACTTCAGTGACGGGGAGAGACTGGAGAAGCTGTGGCTGTTCTCCTTGGAGCAGAGAAGGTTAAGGGGAGATTTGATAGAGGTGTTCAAAATCTTGAAGGGTTTTGACAGAGTAAATAAGGAGAAACTGTTCCCACAAAGAACACTGCAACAGTTCTCAAGGGTAACTAGGGATGGACATTTAATACCAGTAACACTCGCAAGAAAAGAATGAAAAACGAAACAATCCCACCCACCCAGGCAGGAAGAACGAGATTCTCCTCACTCTTACAGCGTTGGTCCTTTCCCAACCTGCTCTCCGACATCTGTACCATCCATCGGGGGCCCTGGGCAAAGGCCACATCGATGCCTACCCCATAGGAGGAGATACATTGGCCTGCCGACCCTCTCCGGAGGTCACGGGGCCACGACCCTCGACCCTCTCCGGGGATCCTGCGAAGGGTTCCCGGGAATGTGCCAGCCTGGGGTAACAGGCCAGTGACCCACCTTGTAGCAGGTAGTCTGTGGCCTCACTCTCCACCTCGGTGAACAGTTGCTTCGTCTTCTGCAGGTATTTCAGCACAAAGACATTTGGTGCAAAATGGATCATGTTCTGTTCCCCGCAACCAAATGGCAGGCGCAGGAGATTGTCCAGATTGTTGAGGGTGGGTCCCATCACATCCCCTAACAACAGAGAAAGAGGCGTCAGGATCATTGGTGGGAGAGAGGTTAACAGAGATACACACAGACACACGCACATGTGCACGCACAGATACACAGACACACGCACATGTTCCCAGTGGGGGTTACTGGATAGCGATCAGAAGTCTCACGCATTCTCACTGGCTGATATATAAAATAAATCTCTTACACAACCCTCCACCCCCCCTAGTTTCTACCCCGACCCCGCACCCCCTCCCCGCCCCATAGGTGCCGACCAATATTGGGACCTGGTTCGATGAGGCCCAGCGACTCCCGGTACCTCATCAATGACCCCGATCATAGGACCCTCCTCCCTGCACAAAATATTGTAAGATTGATTCATTATCAAACTTCGAGGAGTTTCGGCTGTTTTGTGACCTGTATCGTCCCACGTGCCCAGAGCGCAGGGCCCAGGGCCCAGGGTCCAGAGCCCGCTCTGGGGAGCCAGAGCCCAGAGTCAGTGCAGCCCATGTTGCGAGCCCAGATCTTCCGCCTGTACCTATCATGGAGGCCGTGGCTCTCTCAGAACCAGGGACCACGTTGTGAGGAACTCCAAGAGTGAAAGCCTCATTGTGGTTCTCGTCAGATTCCTCCTTCCTCCAGATTTTGAACTCTCCCACCGAGCCCCAGCCAGTGGAGAAGCCGATGTAGCCGACCTCCGGGAGCCTGGCGACAGCCCACTCCACAATCAGCGACTCGTTGGATGGCAGCACTCCGTGTCCAACCTGGGAACAACACATGGCAGTCACACTGAGCCCCTCTCCGAGCCTGGGCCAGAGAGCACCCTAAACACAGCGGGCCGACGGAGGGGTGGGGTGGGGGTGGGGGGAAAGAGAGACAGGCATTGTGGGGGGGGGGGGGGCGACAACAGTTGTGGGGGAGGGGGTGACAGGCGTTGGGGGTGGGGGCGACAACAGTTGTGGGGGAGGGGGGGGGCGACAGCAGTTGTGGGGGAGGGGGGGCGACAGCAGTTGTGGGGGAGGGGGGGCGACAGCAGTTGTGGGGGAGGGGGGGGGCGACAGGTGTTTTGGGGGGGGGGGGGGGGGAGATGAAATTGTACTTGTTGACAAATTTCAGCGCGAGGACAAAATGGAAAATGCTCCAGAATTGTAAAGGGGAGAGGGTTTCAGCTCCAAGCGAGCTTAAGGTCAGGTGAAAGGCAAAAGAGCAGGCCAGGCCAACCAGGTCATGTATGTTACCGCGGCAACAATCTCTCACCTGGACGATGCCGGTTTTCCAGCGAATCCAGAAGTTGCGGAACTCGTCCCAGGACAGGATGTGAGGCGTGTTTGCGCTGGCCACTGGCTCTCCCATCTTGCTCACGGCGATCCACGTCCGCGTGTTCTGCCGCCCCCCGATCACAATCTCCATCATTTCCGCCGTGTCCCGCGGGCCCGTCGATAAGGCAAAGTGGGCATCATTGTGCGCCTTCACCGCTACATCAAAGTCCCCCATCCTGGCCGGTTTCTGGATATACTGGTACTCGTACTTGTTGGGCGTGGAGATGTGAATCTTCTCTGAGGGGACAGACAAACACAGCCATTGTGGCCAATTCTGGGCCCCGCACTTTAGGAAGGATGTGAAGGCCTTGGAGAGGGTGCAGAGGGGATTGACCAGAATGGTCCCAGGGATGAGGGGGTTCAGTTACGTGGATAGACTGGAGAGGCTGGGGTTGTTCTCCTCAGTGCAGAGAAGGTTAAGGGGCGATTTAATTGAGGGGTTCAAAATCATGAAGAGTTTTGACAGAGTAATTAAGGAGAAGCTGTTTCCATGGCAGGAGGGTCGGTAACCAGAGGGACACAGACTGACGATAATCGGCGATGGAACCCGAGGGGCAGATGAGGGGAATGTTTTTACGCACCGAGTTGTTATGATCTGGAACACGCTGCCTGAAAGGGCGGTGGGAGCAGATTCAATAGTGAATGGGATATATACTTAAAAAGAAAAAATATGCAGGGCTATGACAGGGTTAATGCTCAGAAAATGTTTCCCCCGGGCTGGGGAGTCGAGAACCAGGGGTCATAGTCTCAGGATAAGGAGTCGGCCATTTAGGACGGAGATGAGGAGCAATTCGTTCACTCAGAGGGTGGTGAATCTTTGGAATTCTCTACCCCAGAGGGCTGTGGAGGCTCAGTCATTGAGTATATTCAAGACAGAGGTCGATAGATTTTGGGGAACTAAGGGAATTTTTAAGGGATGGAGGGGGGGGGTGAGACGTCCGGTGGTTATAAACGGCGCTATAGAAATGCAAGTCTTTCTTTCTAGTCTCTACAGCTCAGTGTCTCCCTACATTTAGCAATCGAATGAGTTGGGGAAAAAAGTGGCTCAACCGTGGCTAACAAGGGAAATTAGTGTTAAATCCAAGGAAGAGGCATATAAATTGGCCAGAAAAAGCAGCAAACCTGAGGACTGGAAGAAATTTAGAATTCAGCAGAGGAGGACAAAGGGTTGAATTAGGAGGGGGAAAATAGAGTATGAGAGGAAGCTTGCTGGGAACATAAAAACTGACTGCAAAATCTTCTATAGATATGTGAAGAGAAAAAGATTAGTGAAGACAACATAGGTCCCTTGCAGTCATAATCAGGTGAATTTATAATGGGGAACAAAGAAATGGCAGACCAATTGAACAAATACTTTGGTTCTGTCTTCACGAAGGAAGACACAAATAACCTTCCGGAAATACTAGGGGACCGAGGGTCTAACGAGAAGGAGGAACTGAGGGAAATCCTTATTCGTCAGGAAATTGTGTTTGGGAAATTGAGGGGATTGAAGGCCGGTAAATCCCCAGGGCCTGATGGTCTGCATCCCAACTTAAGGAAGTGGCTCTAGAAATAGTGGATGCATTGGTGATAATTTTCCAACAGTCTATCAACTCTGGATCAGTTCCTATGGACTGGAGGGTAGCTAATGTAACACCACTTTTTAAAAAAGGAGGGAGAAAACAGGGAATTGTAGACCAGTTAGCCTGACATCAGTTGTGGGGAAAATGTTGGAATCAATTATTAAAAGATGACATAGCAGCGCATTTGGAAAGCAGTGACAGGATCGGTCCAAGTCAGCATGGATTTATGAAAGGGAAATCGTGCTTGACAAATCTTCTGGAATTTTTTGAGGATGTAAATAGTAGAGTGGACAAGGGAGAACCAGTGGATGTGGTGTATTTGGACTTTCAAAAGGCTTTTGACAAGGTCCCACACAAGAGATTGGTGTGCAAAATCAAAGCACATGGTATGGGGGTAATGTATTGACGTGGATAGAGAACTGGTTGGCAGACAGGAAGCAGAGAGTCTGGGATAAAAGGGTCCTTTTCAGAATGGCAGGCAGTGACTTGTGGGATGCCGCAGGGCTCTGTGCTGGGACCCCAGCTATTTACAATATACATCAATGATTTAGATGAAGGAATTGAGAGTAATATCTCCAAGTTTGCAGATGACACTAAGCTGGGTGGCGGTGTGAGCTGTGAAGAGGACGCTAAGAGGCTGCAGGGTGACTTGGACAGGTTAGGTGAGTGGACAAATGCATGGCAGATGCAGTATAATGTGGATAAATATGAGGTTATCCACTTTGGTGGCAAAAACATGAAGGAAGATTATCTGAATGGCGGCAGATTAGGAAAAGGGGAGGTGCAACGAGACCTGGGTGTCATGGTACATCAGTCATTGAAAGTTGGCATGCAGGTACAGCAGGCAAATGGCATGTTGGCCTTCATAGCAAGGGGATTCGAGTATAGGAGCAGGGAGGTCTTACTGCAGTTCTACAGGGCCTTAGTGAGGCCTCACCTGGAATATTGTGTTCAGTTTTGGTCTCCTAATCTGAGGAAGGACATTCTTGCTATTGAGGGAGTGCAGCAAAGGTTCACCAGACTGATTCCCAGGATGGCAGGACTGACATATGAGGAGAGACTGGATCGACTGGGCCTGTATTCACTGGAGTTTAGAAGAATGAAAGGGGATCTCACAGAAACATATAAAATTCTGACGGGACTGGGCAGGTTTGATGCAGGAAGAATGTTCCCGATGTTGGGGAAGTCCAGAACCAGAGGTCACAGTCTTAGGATAAGGGATAAGCCATTTAGGACCGAGATGAGGAGAAACTTCATCACTCAGAGTTGTTAACCTGTGGAATTCTCTACTGCAGAAAGTTGTTGATGCCAGTTCGTTAGATATATTCAAGAGGGAGTTAGATATGGCCCTTACGACTAAAGGGATCAGGGTGTATGGAGAGAAAGCAGGAAAGGGGAACTGAGGTGAATGATCAGCCATGATCTTATTGAATGGTGGTGCAGGCTCGAAGGGCCGAATGGCCTACTCCTGCAACTATTTTCTATGTTTCTATGTAATTAACACAAACGGAGGGAGACTAAATCCAAATAATAATTTGAGAGCAGCAAGAGATTATGGTAAAAAGAATAGGATGAAGTATGTGTGGTGCAGAGATAGAGCGGGAGCGATTCTGTCGCCGGCTGGACGCAGCGCTACATTCATCGCCCCGATACGGTGAAGAGGATTTGCGGCATCGTGCCATTGGTTCCCACGGGTTTACATACCGTTCGGACAGAAGAAAATGCTGTAGGTGTAGTCCCTGGGCAATCCTTCAGGCTGCGGAGGAGAGAGAGAGAGAGAGAGAGGGAGAGAGAGAGAGAGAGAGAGAGGATAAGACAACGATCATAGCATGTGGTCACGTCACCCACCACCCCCCACCCCCACCCCACCCCCCCCCATATGTCCCTCGTGAAAACAGAAAATTAGTAATTTTCTGCTAGTTTCCTCAACAACTTCCTCAACTGTAAATACCCTCTGACCTCAGGATTTGCCCATTTACAACTGGATCTTCTGTCCGTAAATGGACCGAGCATCTTACACACAGCCCCGCTTTCGCAGTAGAGCAGTAAGCTGTACGCTGGATGGTATAACTCCTGTCTTTGTAAAAACAGCATGATGGGGACAATGGGTAACAGTGTGACGGTGAGCATCGCCGGGGGCAATGGGTAACAGTGTGACGGTGAGCATCGCCGGGGACAATGGGTAACAGTGTGACGGTGAGCATCGCCGGGGACAATGGGTAACAGCGTGACGGTGAGCATCGCCGGGGACAATGGGTAACAGTGTGACGGTGAGCATCGCCGGGGGCAATGGGTAACAGCGTGACGTTGAGCATCGCCGGGGACAATGGGTAACAGCGTGACGGTGAGCATCGCCGGGGACAATGGGTAACAGTATGACGGTGAGCATCGCCGGGGGCAGTGGGTAACAGTGTGACGGTGAGCATCGCCGGGGACAATGGGTAACAGCGTGACGGTGAGCATCGCCGGGGGCAATGGGTAACAGTGTGACGGTGAGCATCGCCGGGGACAATGGGCAACAGTATGACGGTGAGCATCGCCGGGGGCAATGGGTAACAGTGTGACAGTGAGCATCGCCGGGGGCAATGGGTAACAGCGTGACGGTGAGCATCGCCGGAGACAATGGGTAACAGTGTGACGGTGAGCATCGCCGGGGACAATGGGTAACAGCGTGACGGTGAGCATCGCCGGGGGCAATGGGTAACAGCGTGACGGTGAGCATCGCCGGAGACAATGGGTAACAGCGTGACGGTGAGCATCGCCGGGGGCAATGGGTAACAGTGTGACGGTGAGCATCGCCGGGGGCAATGGGTAACAGCGTGACGGTGAGCATCGCCGGGGGCAATGGGTAACAGCGTGACGGTGAGCATCGCCGGGGACAATGGGTAACAGTGTGACGGTGAGCATCGCCGGGGGCCACCATTGCTGAGCACGGAATGGGTCGGTTCCCTCACCTCCACCAGCACGCGTCTCTTCACGTAGTCCATGCCGGTTGGGCTCCTCTTGTCCATGTAGCTGTCATCCAAATACTTGCCGTTCTTCAGTGCCTGGAGCCCGCCCTCACAGCAGCTGCTCTCACTGTAAGCAAACGCTTTGGCTGTGAAAATGAAGTAATAGCCCTGTAAACATGTTCCGACACTCGTCATCGCACAACCTGCACAAGAGTCACACACACACACAGCCCACAGTCTCACACACACGCAGCCCACAGTCACACACACACGCAGCCCACAGTCACACACACACGCAGCCCACAGTCACACACACACGCAGCCCACAGTCACACACACACGCAGCCCACAGTCACACACACACGCAGCCCACAGTCACACACACACGCAGCCCACAGTCACACACACACGCAGCCCACAGTCACACACACACGCAGCCCACAGTCACACACACACGCAGCCCACAGTCACACACACACGCAGCCCACAGTCACACACACACGCAGCCCACAGTCACACACACACGCAGCCCACAGTCACACACACACGCAGCCCACAGTCACACACACACGCAGCCCACAGTCACACACACACGCAGCCCACAGTCTCACACACACGCAGCCCACAGTCTCACACACACGCAGCCCACAGTCACACACACACGCAGCCCACAGTCTCACACGCACGCAGCCCACAGTCTCACACGCACGCAGCCCACAGTCACACACGCACGCAGCCCACAGTCACACACGCACGCAGCCCACAGTCTCACACGCACGCAGCCCACAGTCTCACACGCACGCAGCCCACAGTCACACACACACGCAGCCCACAGTCACACACACACGCAGCCCACAGTCACACACACACGCAGCCCACAGTCACACACACACGCAGCCCACAGTCACACACACACACACAGCCCACAGTCACACACACACACAGCCCACAGTCACACACACACACAGCCCACAGTCTCACACACACACAGCCCACAGTCTCACACACACACAGCCCACAGTCTCACACACACACAGCCCACAGTCTCACACACACACAGCCCACAGTCTCACACACACACAGCCCACAGTCTCACACACACACAGCCCACAGTCTCACACACACACAGCCTCACACACACACAGCCCACAGTCTCACACACACACAGCCCACAGTCTCACACACACACAGCCCACAGTCTCACACACACACAGCCCACAGTCTCACACACACACAGCCCACAGTCTCACACACACACAGCCCACAGTCTCACACACACACAGCCCACAGTCTCACACACACACAGCCCACAGTCTCACACACACACAGCCCACAGTCTCACACACACACAGCCCACAGTCTCACACACACACAGCCCACAGTCTCACACACACACAGCCCACAGTCTCACACACACGCAGCCCACAGTCTCACACACACGCAGCCCACAGTCACACACACACGCAGCCCACAGTCACACACACACACGCAGCCCACAGTCACACACACACGCAGCCCACAGTCTCACACACACGCAGCCCACAGTCACACACACACACGCAGCCCACAGTCACACACACACACAGCCCACAGTCTCACACACACACAGCCCACAGTCTCACACACACACAGCCCACAGTCTCACACACACACAGCCCACAGTCTCACACACACACAGCCCACAGTCTCACACACACACAGCCCACAGTCTCACACACACACAGCCCACAGTCTCACACACACACAGCCCACAGTCTCACACACACACAGCCCACAGTCTCACACACACGCAGCCCACAGTCACACAGCCCGCAGTATGGCACAGAAACAGGCCAGTCGGCCCACCTGCTCCGTGCCGAGGTTTATGTTCCACACCAGCCCCTTCCCACCCCTCTTCATCTCATCCCATCAACATATCCTTCTATTCCTTTCTCCCTCTTGTTCTTATCTAACTTCCCCTTAAATTTGCCTCAACCCCTCCCTGTGGCAGCGAGTTCCACATTCTCACCACTCTCTGGGTAAAGAGGTTTCCCGTGAATTCCCTAGTGGGTTTATTAAGAGACCACCTTACATTTATGGCCCATGGTTTTGAACTCCTCCACAAGTGGAAGTATCTTCTCTACATCTAGCCCATCGAACCCCTTCATCATTTTAAAGACCTCTATCAGGTTCCCCTCGGCCTTCTCTTTTCTAGAGTAAAGGGACCCCGTGTGCTCAGCCTTTCCTGCTGGGTACACCCTCTCACTTCTGGTATCATTCTAGTAACTCTGTTTTGCACCTTCTCCAGTGCCCCTATATTCTTTTTATAACATGGAGACCAGGTCATAAGTCTGTGACTTTCATTTTTGTTAATAATCTCTCGTGCAAAGCCTCACCTTAAGCCTCTGGATAGACAATATCCAGAGACTCTCTCCGATCCACCATGGCAGTGACTCAACAGCACCGACCCCAGGACAGATTTGGTCCCCTTTGTAAGGGGACAGTAATAAGCTGACTGCACATCTTCGAGGGTCTCGGCCCCTTCCCCGCTCAGGATGTCCAAGGTGGGCCCTACACCACCATGGAGGAGGGCGTTATGCCTCTTCCCATCCCTCCTCCCCGCGCCCCCCCACAACACACAATTTATCTGGAGCTGTGCGTGGGCGATGACACACAAGGATTTGCAGTTACCCCTCACCTGTGATGTTTGCTGGGCCCAGCTCACTGAAGGACAGGACGATGGAGGTGGGCTTTGCTTCCTTGGAGCCGACACACATCTTTCGAGTTAGGTGTCGCTTCCCCAGGTGGCCAATAAATTTGATTCCTTTCGGAACCGTGATTTTAACGTGAACCTGGAGGAAATGGGGAGTGAGGTCAGCAGTCAGATCAAAGCAGTTTCTACAGGAAACATGCAACTCATTGCAATCTCTACAGGAACAGGAGGAGGCCATTCAGCCCCTCGAACCAGTTACACAGGAACAGGAGGAGGCCTTTCAGTCCCTCGAGCCTGTTACATTAGGAACAGGAGGAGACCATTCAGCCCCTCGAGCCTGTTACACAGGAACAGGAGGCCATTCAGTCCCTCGAACCAGTTACACAGGAACAGGAGGAGGCCTTTCAGCCCCTCGAGCCTGTTACATTAGGAACAGGAGGAGACCATTCAGCCCCTCGAGCCTGTTACACAGGAACAGGAGGCCATTCAGTCCCTCAAACCAGTTACACAGGAACAGGAGGAGACCATTCAGCCCCTCGAGCCTGTTACATTAGGAACAGGAGGAGACCATTCAACTCCTCGAGCCTGTTCCGCCATTACACTGGATCCTGGCTGATCTGTATCTTAACTCCATTTACCCGCCTTTGCTCCAGATCCCTTGATACCCTGACACAACAAAAATCTATCGATCTCAGTCTTGAAAGCTCCAATTGACCCCCAGCATCCAGAGCTTTTTACATAAGAACTTAAAGGAGCAGGAGTTGGCCATTCGGCCCCTTGAGCCTGCTCCCCATAACCCTTTACTCCCTTATTACTCAAAAATCTGTTTATCTCCACCTTAAATATATTCAATGACCCAGCCTTCACAGCTCTCTGGGGCAGAGAATTCCACAGATTCACAACCCTCAGAGAAGAAATTCCTCCTCATCTCAGTTTTAAATGGGCAGCCCCTTATTCTGAGACTATGTTCCCTCGTTTTAGTTTCCCCTATGTGGAAATATCCTCTCTGCATTCACCTTGTCGAGCCCCCTCATTATCTTATACATTTCGATAAGATCACCTCATTCTTCTGAACTCCAATGAATATAGGCCCAACCTACTCAACCTATCTTCATAAATCAACCACCTCATCTCCAGAATCAACTTAGTGAACCTGCTCTGAACAGCCTCCAATGCAAGTATATCCTTCCTTAAATAAGGAGACCAAAACCGTACACAGTACTCCAGGTGTGGCCTCACCAATACCCTCTGTACAGTTGTAGCAGGACTTCTCTGCTTTTATACTCTTTCCCCTTGCAATAAAGGCCAACATTCCATTTGTCTTCCTGATTACTTGCTGTACTAACTTTTTGTGTTTCATGCACAAGGACCCCCAGGTCCTTCTGTACTGCAGCACTTTGCAATTTTTCTCCACTTAAATTATAATTTTCTTTTCTATTTTTTCTGCCGAAGAGGGGAACCTCATATTTTCCCACATTATACTCCATCTGCCAAATTTTTGCCCACTCAGTTAGCCTGTCTATATCCCTTTGCAATTTTTTGGTGTCCTCCACACAACTGGCTTTCCCACCCATCTTTGTATAATCAGCAAACTTGGCTACATTACACTCGCTCGGTTCCTTCATCCAAGTCATTAATATAAATTGTAAATAGTTGAGGCCCCAGCACTGATCCCTGTGGCACCCCAGTAGTCACTGTTCGCCAAGCTGGAAAATTACCCATTTCTGTTTTCTGTTAGTTAGGCAATCCTCTATCCATGCTAATATATTACTGCGAGCCCTGTGAGGGGGAGAGAGTTCCAGAGTTCCACTATCTTTTGTGTGAAGAATTGGAAAATTCTGGGAATACTTTAAAATATGAATCTAAGTGGAATGGAAGAGCAAAGGGATCTGGGAGCACAAATACACAAATCACTGAAAGTAGCGACACGGGTTAACAAGGCCAGAAAAAAGCAAACCCAGCACCAGGGTTTATTTCTAGAGGGATAAATTGAAAAGTAGGGAAATTATGCTAAACCGGTATCGAATCTTGGTTAGACCGCAGAGCACTGCGTACAGTTCTGGTCGCCATTTTATAAAAAGGATATTGAGGCGCTGGAGAGCGTGCAGGGAAGATTTACAAGGACGATGCCAGAAATGTGAGGGATGGGATGAATAGGCTGGGTCTCTTTTCTATTGAAAGGAGAAGGCTGAGGGGTGACCTAGAGGTCTTTAAAATCATGAAAGTGGATACAGAGAGAATGTTTCCACTTGTGGAGGGAGACCAGAACTAGGGGCCATCAATATAAGACAGTCACTAATAAATCTAATGGGGAATTCAGGAGAAACTTCTTTACCCAGAGAGGGGTGAGAATGTGGAACTCGCTGCCACGGAGTGGTTGAAGCGAATAGTATCGATGCATTTAAGGGGAGGCTAGACAAGCAGGAGAAGGGAATAGAGGGTTATGCTGATAGATTTAGATGAGGAAAGACGGGAGGAGGCTCGAGTGGAGCATAAACGCCGGCATGGACTGGTTGGGCCGAATGGCCTGTTTCTGTGCCGTATATCCTGTGTAATCCTGTGTGAAGAAGTGCTTCCCAACACGATTCCTGAACGGCCTGGCTCTAATTTTAAGGTCCTGCCCCTTGTTCTGGACTCCTCCTCCCCCCCCCCCCACCAGAGGGAATAGTTTCTCTCGATCTACTCCATCAACTCCTTTAATCATCTTAAACACCTCGATCAGATCGTCCCTGAATCTTCTACACTCGAGGGAACACAGGCCCAGTCTGTGTAAGCGGCCCTCGGGATTTAACCCTTTCAGTCCCGGTATCACCCTGGGGAACCTGCGCTGCTCCCCCTCCGAGGCCAATATACCCTCCCCGAGGGGCGGGGCCCGGGACTGGACGCAGTTACTGCACACGGGGTCGGAGCAAATGATGCACATTGTCCTCATACTTGTACCGCTGCAGTGCGGATCAAGCCTTCTCCTTCCCCCGGGGTCTCTCAGATACTGCACTCCCTCCCCCCCGGGGTCTCTCAGATACTGCCCTCCCCCCCCCCCCCCGGGGTCTCTCAGATACTGCCCGCCCCCCCACCCCTCCACCCCGGGGTCTCTCAGATACTGCACTTCCCCCCCCCGGGGTCTCTCAGATACTGCCCCCCCCCGGGGTCTCTCAGATACTGCCCCCCCCACCCCTCCACCCCGGGGTCTCTCAGATACTGCCCCCCCCCCCCCACCCCGGGGTCTCTCAGATACTGCAACCCCCCACCCCTCCACCCCGGGATCTCTCAGGTACTGCACCCCCCGGTGTCTCAGATACTGCCCCCCCCCACCCCGGGGTCTCTCAGATACTGCCCTCCCCCCCCCCCCCCCCCCAGGGTCTCTCAGATACTGCAACCCCCCACCCCTCCACCCCAGGGTCTCTCAGATACTGCCCCCCCCCCACCCCGGGGTCTCTCAGATACTGCCCTCCCCCCCCGGGGTCTCTCAGATACTGCAACCCCCCACCCCGGGGTCTCTCAGATACTGCCCCCCCCCCCCCCGGGTCTCTAAAATACTGCCCTCCCCCCCCCCCCCCGGGGTCTCTCAGATACTGCCCCCCCCCCCCCCCGGGTCTCTAAAATACTGCCCCCCCCCCCCCCCCGGGGTCTCTCAGATACTGCCCCCCACCCCACCCCCAGCAGTCTCTCAGATACTGCCCCGTCCGTCCACCTCGGGGTCTCTCAGGTACTGCCCCCCAGCCCTGGGGTGTCTCAGATACTGCCCCCCCTCCCCCACCCCATCGGGAGCTCTCCGACACGGAACCCCCAGCCCCCGGGGTCTCTGCGACACTGACCCCCCCCCCCCCAGCGGTCTCTCAGATACTGCCCCGTCCCTCCACCTCGGGGTCTCTCAGGTACTGCCCCCCAACCCTGGGGTGTCTCAGATAATGATCCCCCGCCCCCCCCCCCCCCCTCAACGCAGGGTCTCAGACACTACAACCTCGCCCCTCCGCACCCCAGGGTCACTCAGATGCTGCCCCTCACCCCACCTCCCCCTCAGGGTCCCTGCGACACTGTCCCCTCCCCCTCTGCCCCCACACATTCGCACATACCTCGGCACAGCTCGGGAGGTAGTTGTATACGGTCAGCGGGATCTTGGTCTGCTCCCCGCGGATCACAAAGTACGGCAGAGTGAAGTCCACAAAGAAAGGTTTGAAGGTGCGCAGCTCGGTGGGCGTGGCGAGAGCGAGGCCACTGTCCTGTGATAGGCTGACTGCCTCGGTTACCCAGGTGGTGATCGAGTCTGGGATCTCCACGTGTAAGCGGGCCTCTCCCGTGGAATCACTGTGGATGGTGGGGTGGGGGTGGGGGCAAAGATAAGGGAGGAGAGGTTACTAATCACCCTCGCTGTTCAGTAACAGAACCGTAAAGCGCCCCTCCACCCCGCCACGGGGTTTCACAGAGCGCGAACGCTAATCCCTCAGGGTGGCTTCAGTTTAACACCTGGCGGTGCTGGATGCCATGGTGCCTGGATATGGGGTAGATTCCTCACTTGCCTCAGGACCACAACCCAGGGTGCCCCCCTCCCTCAACACACCAGGCGATAGCAACACAGCCCCGCGCCAACACCGCCTGTGCAATCGCAACACTGGGGCAGATTCGGAAGAAGATAAACTCAGACTTAATATTTCTTTTGGCTCAAACTGGTAATATTTTAAATTCCCACCTGGGAGCACTTAGCCTCAGTGCCCGGGGCCATGGAATGCAGTAATTGTCGGCATTGGGAGCTTTCCCGGCAATGTGCTAAACGTTTTTGAACAATTTACACAGCCCTGGGAAAAGGGCACAGAGACACAAGCCTCCGCACATCCTGCAGTCTGGGGACGGGCTGCAGCAGGTCTGCTGATAACATTCTCCCAATCTTCGAGCAACACTCTACACGGTGCCCAGATTATCCCAGTCACCAACCCACTGCCCCGTCAGCCAGCCGCTATTTACCACGCAAACCATGCTCTGGTTTAAAGAGGCCGAAATCGCCCCGCGCCCTGATCCGGGGCTGGAAATGTTCGGGCTGGGACTTTTAGCGCCTGGCCCGGAAGTCGGTGAGGGGTTGGCGCGGGGTCAACGCCGATGACATCATTGTTGGGCGTGTGCCAGCCCGGGGTCCAAATCACGTGGTGCAGTGCCACTTACACTTTGCCCCCGAAAACCTCCGGAGCGATTTCCGGGGAGGTGCAAACACCCCCCCCCACCAGGCGAAAAACGTCAGTGCCCCATAGCACCCCCCAGGAGGCACTAACGGGGGACATTCCGGCCCCAAAGTGTTAGGTTGTGGTGTGAGAGTCATGCAGAGCAGGAAGATCCTGGGTTCCCTGCTCCCGACCCCCCCTTCCTCCTCACCCCCACCCCTCCTCAACCCCCACCCTCACCACCCCCCCACCACCTCAACCCCCCCCCCCCCACCCCCTCACCACCCCCCCACCACCACCTCAACCCCCCACCACCACCTCAACTCCCCCCCACCACCTCACCACTCCCCCCCACCACCTCACCACTCCCCCCCACCACCTCACCACTCCCCCCCACCACCTCACCACTCCCCCCCACCACCTCACCACTCCCCCCCACCACCTCACCACTCCCCCCCACCACCTCACCACTCCCCCCCACCACCTCACCACTCCCCCCCACCACCTCCCCACCACCACCTCACCACCCCCCCACCACCACCTCAACTCCCCCCTCCCCCCCACAACCCCCCCCCCACCACCACCTCACCCCCCCCCACCTCCTCACCCCCCCCTCCCCCCCCCCCACCACCTCACCCCCCCCTCCCCCCCCCCACCACCCCTCCCCCCCCCACCACCTCACCCCCCCTCCCCCCCCCACCACCTCACCCCCCCTCCCCCCCACCACCTCACCCCCCCTCCCCCCCCCACCACCTCAACCCCCCCCCCCACCACCTCAACCCCCCCCCCACCACCTCAACCCCCACCCCCCACCACCTCCCCACCACCACCTCAACTCCCCCCTCCCCCCCCACAACCCCCCCCACTCCCCCCACCACCACCCACCTCTCCCCACCTACACACCTCCCCCACCACCTCAACCCCTCCCCCACCTCACCCCCCCCCCCCACCACCTCCCCACCTCACACCACCTCCCCCACCACCTCACCCCCCCCCGCCCCACCACCTCAACCACCCCCCCACCACCTCAACCCCCCCCCCACCACCTCCCCACCACCACCTCACCACCCCCCCACCACCACCTCAACTCCCCCCTCCCCCCCCACAACCCCCCCCCCCACACCACCTCACCCCCCCTCCCCCCCCCACCACCTCACCCCCCCACCACCTCACCCCCCCTCCCCCCCCACCACCTCACCCCCCCTCCCCCCCCCACCACCTCACCCCCCCCACCACCTCAACCCCCCCCCCCCCCACCACCTCAACCCCCCCCCCCCCACCACCTCAACCCCCCCCCCCCACCACCTCAACCCCCCCCCCACCACCTCAACCCCCACCCACCACCACCTCACCACCCCCCCACCACCACCTCAACTCCCCCCTCCCCCCCCACAACCCCCCCCCACCACCACCTCACCCCCCCACCACCTCACCACTCCCCACCACCACCTCAACCCCCCACCCCCCCCCACCACCTCACCCCCCCATCACCTCACCCCCCCCCACCACCACCTCACCCCCCCTCCCCCCCCACCACCTCACCCCCCCACCACCTCAACCCCCCCCGCCCCACCACCTCAACCCCCCCCGCCCCACCACCTCAACCACCCCCCCACCACCTCAACCACCCCCCCACCACCTCAACCCCCCCCCACCACCTCCCCACCACCACCTCACCACCCCCCCACCACCACCTCAACTCCCCCCTCCCCCCCCACAACCCCCCCCCCACCACCACCTCACCCCCCCCCACCACCTCACCCCCCCCCCACCACCCCACCACCTCACCCCCCCTCCCCCCCCCCCCCCACCACCTACCCCCCCTCCCCCCCACCTCACCCCCCCTCCCCCCCCCACCACCTCACCCCCCCACCACCTCAACCCCCCCACCCCCCCACCACCTCAACCCCCCCCCACCACCTCCCCACCACCACCTCACCACCCCCCCACCACCACCTCAACTCCCCCCTCCCCCCCCACAACCCCCCCCCCCACCACCACCTCACCCCCCCCACCACCTCACCCCCCCTCCCCCCCCCCACCACCTCACCCCCCCTCCCCCCCCACCACCTCACCCCACCACCTCAACCCCCCCCCCCCACCACCTCAACCCCCCCCCCACCACCTCACCACCCCCCCACCACCACCTCAACTCCCCCCTCCCCCCCCCACAACCCCCCCCCCACCACCACCTCACCCCCCCTCCCCCCCCACCACCTCACCCCCCCTCCCCCCCCACCACCTCACCCCCCCTCCCCCCCCACCACCTCACCCCCCCTCCCCCCCCACCACCTCACCCCCCCTCCCCCCCCACCACCTCACCCCCCCTCCCCCCCCACCACCTCACCCCACCACCTCAACCCCCCCCCCCACCACCTCAACCCCCCCCCTCCCCCCCCACAACCCCTCCCCCCACCACCTCACCCCCCCCCACCACCTCACCCCCCCTCCCCACCACCTCCCCCCCCCTTCCCCCACCACCACCACCTCACCCCCCCTCACCACCACCTCACCCCCCCTCACCACCACCTCACCCCCCCTCACCCACCTCACCCCCCCCACCACCACCTCACCCCCCCCCACAACCTACCCCCACCCACCACCTACCTCACCCCCCCCACCTCCTCACCCCCCCCACCTCCTCACCACTCACCCCCCCCTCCTCCCCACTCACCCCCCCCCTCCTCCCCACTCACCCCCCCCCTCCTCCCCACTCACCCCCCCCCTCCTCCCCACTCACCCCCCCCCTCCTCCCCACTCACCCCCCCCCTCCTCCCCACTCACCCCCCCCCTCCTCCCCACTCACCCCCCCCCTCCTCCCCACTCACCCCCCCCCTCCTCCCCACTCACCCCCCCCCTCCTCCCCACTCACCCCCCCCCTCCTCCCCACTCACCCCCCCCCTCCTCCCCACTCACCCCCCCCCTCCTCCCCACTCACCCCCCCCCTCCTCCCCACTCACCCCCCCCCTCCTCCCCACTCACCCCCCCCCTCCTCCCCACTCACCCCCCCCCTCCTCCCCACTCACCCCCCCCCTCCTCCCCACTCACCCCCCCCTCCTCCCCACTCACCCCCCCCTCCTCCCCACTCACCCCCCCCTCCTCCCCCCCCCTCACCCCAGCACCCACGCACAGTCCTTGGCCGCGACACTGGGCTGACTCCAGAATAGCCTCTGGTGTAAACAAGGTCAGAACCAGCTGGGATTACAGTCAAACCGTGGGGAGCGACTTTATTTAACAGCCCACTTTACTGGCAGCTGATGGGAACTGAGAATGGGAATCAGTCGCTCCCAATCCAGGCTCCAGTCACCGGGACTGGGATGGGCATATATTCCGCCCCACAGACCCACTCCGCTGCGAGTGCCAATCGCAGTGTCCGTACCTGATGTTGAGACAATGCCAGATCCAGGTTTCCGGAAAAAAAGTCCTTTTCCTCTTCTCGGCTCTGAGCGGAGAGAAAGCAGCGGAGCGTTAGAGCGGAGCGGAACGTCGCGGGAACCCCGCTGGGCCAAGTCATCCCGCAAGATGGAATTCCTCTCAACCACCTTTAGTGTCACCACCCACACACCCCGCGGCATAACCGCCACCCCTCTCCCTCATTGATTGGTTGGACTATGACCTCTGAACTCTCGTCTTATACCTCCTAATCTTGTACTCACAAGGTCGTGGGTTCAAGCACGACTCCAGAGCCTTAAGCACAAAATCTAAGCCGATAATCCCAGCGCCGCACTGCCGGAGGGGCAGTGCTGAGGGACGCCGCACTGCCGGAGGGGCAGTGCTGAGGGAGCGCCGCACTGCCGGAGGGGCAGTGCTGTCGGAGGGGCAGTGCTGAGGGAGCGCCGCACTGTCGGAGGGGCAGTGCTGAGGGAGCGCCGCACTGCCGGAGCGGCAGCGCTGAGGGAGCGCCGCACTGTCGGAGGGGCAGCGCTGAGGGAGCGCCGCACTGTCGGAGGGGCAGCGCTGAGGGAGCGCCGCACTGTCGGAGGGGCAGTGCTGAGGGAGCGCCGCACTGTCGGAGGGGCAGTGCTGAGGGAGCGCCGCACTGCCGGAGGGGCAGTGCTGAGGGAGCGCCGCACTGCCGGAGGGGCAGTGCTGAGGGAGCGCCGCGCTGAAGTCCCTGGAGGCGGACTTGAGCCCAGAACCTTCTGACTCAGAAGCGAGCATGCTGCCCACTGAGCCACGGCTGACACTGACAAATTAGTTCCTTTTCCCAAAGTCCTGCATCTTTTCCTTTTCACGTAAATACCC
This sequence comes from Pristiophorus japonicus, assembly GCF_044704955.1. Taxonomy (NCBI): domain Eukaryota; kingdom Metazoa; phylum Chordata; class Chondrichthyes; family Pristiophoridae; genus Pristiophorus; species Pristiophorus japonicus. Next base: position 5,347,455 of record NC_091994.1, read on the forward strand.
CTCCCCCACTCGTAACTCCATCACTCTCTGCCCCATGACTTGTTGGGATCACTGGACTGAAGCTCAGTCCCACCAGGAGATGCTTCCAACGCCCACCACCAAGCATTCAACAAGCCGACCCGTAAAAGGGCCGCAGCCGGCTGCAACAAAGAGATCAGCGCCCAGAGTGTGGCAGAGCAGAGGGCTTCTCTTACCTGGGTACCACCCGTGGGTGCAAGGCTGCCACCAGGGTGCCGGAGTGGGGCTGGAACGCCGGCACAGCCTCGTCAGTATACATCCCCCCGTTCTGTCTGTGATTCAGGCTCACTACGTCCGTCATGACCACCAGGCCCGTTTCCTAGGCAACCGAGGAAGCAGAGTCACATCAGATGTCCAGTCTTGGGTAGAATGACTCCCACCGTCCAAATCAGTCCTGGTGGCATTGGTGGGGGGGGGGGGGGGGCGCAAGGCTGAAGCCTTGGGGGTGAGGGGTGAGAGTTCGTGCAGCAAGGCCCTTCCCCACAAACCTCCAACTTGAACTCCATCACCATCCATCCAGGAACTCCCCGCCTGGGGTGCAGGAAAACTGGTGGCGAGGGGTCGGGTGGGGGTGGGAGGGGAGGTGGTGGAAAGAATGGTCAACAGGCAGTACCCGGCTGGAGTACGAACAGATTCAGGCCGTACCCCAGTGAGGGTCAGTGTGTGTGGGAGCTGTACCCCAGTGAGGGTCAGTGTGTGTGGGACCCGTACCCCAGTGAGGGTCAGTGTGTGTGGGACCCGTACCCCAGTGAGGGTCAGTGTGTGGGGGACCCGTACCCCAGTGAGGGTCAGTGTGTGTGGGACCCGTACCCCAGTGAGAGTCAGTGTGTGTGGGACCCGTACCCCAGTGAGGGTCAATGTGTGTGGGACCCGTACCCCAGTGAGGGTCAGTGTGTGTGGGACCCGTACCCCAGTGAGGGTCAGTGTGTGTGGGACCTGTACCCCAGTGAGGGTCAGTGTGTGTGGGAGCTGTACCCCAGTGAGAGTCAGTGTGTGTGGGACCCGTACCCCAGTGAGAGTCAGTGTGTGTGGGACCAGTACCCCAGTGAGGGTCAGTGTGTGTGGGACCCGTACCCCAGTGAGGGTCAGTGTGTGTGGGACCCGTACCCCAGTGAGGGTCAGTGTGTGGGGGACCCGTACCCCAGTGAGGGTCAGTGTGTGTGGGACCCGTACCCCAGTGAGAGTCAGTGTGTGTGGGACCCGTACCCCAGTGAGGGTCAATGTGTGTGGGACCCGTACCCCAGTGAGGGTCAGTGTGTGTGGGACCCGTACCCCAGTGAGGGTCAGTGTGTGTGGGACCTGTACCCCAGTGAGGGTCAGTGTGTGTGGGAGCTGTACCCCAGTGAGGGTCAGTGTGTGTGGGACCCGTACCCCAGTGAGGGTCAGTGTGTGTGGGACCTGCACCCCAGTGAGGGTCAGTGTGTGTGGGAGCTGTACCCCAGTGAGAGTCAGTGTGTGTGGGACCCGTACCCCAGTGAGGGTCAATGTGTGTGGGACCCGTACCCCAGTGTGAGTCGGTGTGGGGGAGCGAGGGGGGGGGGGGAAGGAAGAGAGGGGGAGGGGGATAGGGCAGAGCAAGAGTCGGTGCTTACGCTGAAGGCGAAGTGAGCGTCCTTGGTGATATCCCAGTGCCAGGGGAAGACCGACGATCTCCGCCTCCGTCGCCGTGTCGACAGTCCCGGCCACCAAAAGTGACCGTCCTCCTTCGGAATTCCAAAAGCATCTGAAACATCGTAATCAGCCAACTCCTGGAATATCTGGAGAATGATCGGAGAGTGTTAGCGTAGGGATTCCCACACCGCCACCCCTCCCCCCCCCTCCTCCCCAGGGAGCCGTTAACGTGGGGATACCCCCCGCCCCCCAGGAACCGTTAACGGGGGGATACCCCCCCCTCCCCCAGGAACCGTTAACGTGGGGATACTCCCCCCTCCCCCAGGAACCGTTAACGTGGGGATACTCCCCCGCCCCCCGGGAACCGTTAACGTGGGGATACCCCCCCGCCCCCCAGGAACCGTTAACGGGGGGATACCCCCCCCTCCCCCAGGAACCGTTAATGGGGGGGATACCCCCGGGGGCCCGTTACACAATCCGGGGCCACTGCTGACCCGAGGAATGATGGCAAGCGAGCGAGCGACGCTCTCTGGCAGGGCACGGATCAAAGTATTTCTATCTCCGACCCTCCCACCTGCCATCTCCAGCTGGGAGTCACTGAAGCCCCTCGTCCCTGGTGTTGGGGGGGGGGGGGGGCGAGACAGAGCGAGACCACTCGACACCACATCGGACCATCAAGCCTCGGGAGGGTTTGCTGTGACCACACTGTTGGATCGGAGTTATACTGCGGCTGTTTCGGGGACGAGCTGCCCATCACACACACAGGGCTCACCCTCGCCCCAATGACACTTTGGCTGCGTCAGTGAGTATGTGGGCCAGCTGGAGTGAAGCGCAGACAGAGCTGGGAGGTGCCAGGGATCTCGAGCGACAGTCTGAAAGAGGAGAAAGAGGACCACTCATCCTTATATTATCCCTTTCCCAGTACCGGACACTTTCCCACATACGAACATAATAGGAGGAGTCGGCCATTCGGCCCCTCGAACCTGCTCCGCCATTTAATAAGATCATGGCTGATCTGATCATGGACTCAGCTCCACTTCCCTGTCCACTCCTCATAATCCCTCCCTCCCTTATCGCTCAAAAACCTGTCTATCTCCGCCTTAAATATATTCAATGACCCAGCCTCCATAGCTCTCTAGGGCAGAGAATTCCACAGAATTACAACCCTCAGAGAGAAGAAATTTCTCCTCATCTCAGTTTTAAATGGGCGACCCCTTATTCTGGGATTGTGCCCCCTAGTTCTAGATTGCCCTACGAGTGGAAATATCTTCTCTGCATCCACCTTGTCGAGCCCCCTCATTATCTTATACGTTTCGATAAGATCACCTCTCATTCTTCTGAACTCCAATGAGTAAACGCACAATCTATCAACCTTTCCTCATAAGTCAACCCCCTCATCTCTGGAATCAACCGAGTGAACCTTCTCTGAATATTCACCACCCTCTGAGAATCATAGAATCATCGAACGGTTACAGCACAGGAGGCCGCCATTCGGCCCGTCGAGCCCGTGCCGGCTCTCAGCAAGAGCACCTCAGCCAGTCCCACTCCCTCGCAGCACTGAAACAAAATTCTTCCAGGTACTTATCCAACTCCCTTTTGAATGCCACGATTGAGTCTGCCTCCACCACCCTCTCAGGCCGTGCATTCCAGATCCTAATCCTCACATCGCCTTTGGTTCTTTTGCCAATCGCCTTAAATCTGTGCCCTCTGGTTCCCGACCCTTCCCCCAATGGGAACAGTTTCTCTCTACTCTGTCCAGACCCCTCATGATTTTGAGCACCTCGATCAAATCTCCTCTCAACCTTCTCTGCTCCAAGGAGAACAACCCCGGCTTCTCCAGTCTATCCACGTAACTGAAGTCCCTCATCCCTGGAACCATTCTCATAAATCTTTTCTGCACCCTCTCGAAGGCCTTCACATCCTTCCTAAAGTGCGGGGCCCAGAATTGGACACAATACTCCAGTTGAGGCCGAACCAGTGCTTTATACAGGTTCATCATAACTTCCTTGCTTTTGTACTCTATGCCTCTATTTCTGAAGCCCAGGATCCCGTAAGCATTTTTAACCGCTTTCTCAACCTAACCTGCCCTGCCACCTTCAGCGATGTGTACATATACCCCCAGGTCTCTGTTCCTGCACCCCCTTTAGGATTGTACCCTTTAGTTTATATTGCCTCTCCTCATTCGTCCTACCAAAATGTATCATTTCGCACTGTTCTGCGTTAAACTTCAACTGCCACGTGTCCGCCCGTTTCACCAGCCTGTCTATGTCCTCCTGAAGTCTATCCCTAGCCTCCTCACTGTTCACTGTACTTCCTAGTTTTGTGTTGTCTGCAAATTTTGAAATTGTGCCCTGTACACCCACGGCTAAGTCATTAATATATATCAAGAAAAGCAGTGGTCCCAGTACCGACCCCGGGGGAACACCACTGTATACCTTCCTCCAGTCTGAAAAACAGCCGTTCACTACTACTCTGTTTCCTGTCACTGAGCCAATTCCGTATCCATGCTGCCACTGGCCCTTTTATTCCATGGGCTTCAACTTTGCTGCAAGCCTGTTATGTGGCACTTTATCAAATGCCTTTTGGAAATCCGTCAACCGCGTTGCCCTCATCCGATGAAGACATTTATCCTCCTCTCAGTCCTAAATGGCCGACCCCTTATCCTGAGACTGTGACCCCTGGTTCTAGACTCCCCAGCCCGGGGGAAACATACTCCCTGCATCTACCCTGTCGAGCCCTGTAAGAATTTATGGTTCAATGAGATCACCTCTCATTCTTCTAAAACGCTAGAGAATATAGGCCTAGTCTACTCAATCTCTCCTCATAGGACAATCCCCCCATCCCAGAAATCAGTCTGGTGAACCTTCGCTGCACTCCCTCTATGGCAAGTATATCCTTCCTTAGGCAAGGAGACCAAAACTGTGCACAATACTCCAGGTGTGGTCTCACCAGGGCCCTGTATAATTGCAGTAAGACGTCTTTACTCTTATACTCAAATCCTCCTGTAATAAAGGCCAACAGACCATTTGCTTTAATCACTTGCTGTACCCGCATGTTAACTTTCAGTGATTGGTGTACAAGGACCCCCAGGTCCCTCTGAACACCAACATTTCACAGTCTCTCACCGTTTTTTTAAATACTCTGCTTTTCTATTTTTCCTACACAAGTGGATAACTTCCCATTTCTCCACATTATATTCCATTTGCCATGTTCTTGCCCATTCACTGAGTCTGTCTGTATCCCCTTGAAGCCTCTTTGCATCCTCCTCACAACTTACAATCCCACCTAGCTTTGTATGGTATGGAGAGCTGGTGATTACAGCCCTGCGGATTAAAGCCCTGCTCCGACCCAGTGTGCAGTAACTGCGTCCAGTCCCGGGCCCCGCCCCTCGGGGAGGGTATATCGGCCTCGGAGGGGGAGCAGCGCAGATTCCCCAGGGTGATACCGGGGCTGAAAGGGTTAAATCCCGAGGACAGGTTGCACAGACTGAGCCTGTATTCCCTCGAGTGTAGAAGATTAAGGGGAGATCTGATCGAGGTGTTTAAGATGATTATAAGGAGTCGATGGGGTCGATCGAGAGAAACTATTCCCTCTGGTGGGGGGAGTCCAGAACAAGGGGCAGGACCTTAAAATTAGAGCCCGGCCGTTCAGGGTGATGTCAGGGAGCACTTCTTCACACAAAGGGCAGTGGGAATCGGGAACTCTCTTCCCCCAAAAAGCTGTTGAGGCCGGGGGTCAATTGAAAATTTCAAAACCGAGATTGGGAGATTTTTGTTGGGTAAGGGGATTAACGGTTACAGAACCAAGGCGGGTAGATGGAGTTAAGATACAGATCAGCCATGATCAAAGTGCATGGCGGACCAAGCTCGAGGGGCTGAATGGCCTCCTCCTGTTCCTATATTTGCGAGAGTGCAGTTTTCACATGTCTGTAAGAGAGGGGGGTTTGATTACCTTCTTGGTGGTGAGCTGGAAGCCTGGTTTCAGAAGGTACACGCTCTTATCCACAGTGGCAACGCAAACACACGATCTCGCCTCTCCCTTCACCGCCACACTGATGAGGTCACCGGGCATCGTTTTGTTGGAGGAGACCGAGATCGATACCTAGACATTCAACCAAAAACGGAACATGTGTGAATCACTCACGTTAAACGTGTCTCCCCGGACCGATTGGAGTTCATTCACAACCAGGCTGCCCCGCGTCCTAACTCGCACCAAGTCCCGTTTACCCATCACCCCCTGCACTCGCTGACCTACACTAGCTCCTGGTCCGGCAACGCCTTAAATTTTGAATTCTCATCCTCGTGTTCAAATCCCTCCATGGTCTCACCCCCTCCCTATCTCTAATCTCCTCCAGCCCCACAACCCCAGAGATCTCTGCGCTTCTCCAATTCTGACCTCTTGCACATCCCCCGATTCCCATCGCCCCACCATTGGTGGCCGTGCCTTCAGCTGCCTGGGCCCCAAGCTCTGGAATTCCCTCCCTAAACCTCTCCGCCTCTCGCTCCTCCTTTAAGACACTCATTTAAACCTGCCTCTTTGACCAAGCCTTTGGTCACCTGTCCCTAATAGCTCCTTATATGGCTCGATGTCAAATTTTGTTTGATAATCGCTCCTGTAAAGCACCACGGGTCGTTTTACTACGTTAAAGGCGCTATATAAATGCAAGCGGTTGTTGTGCACCCACCTTATTCTGGTAGGATGGTTGGACGGGGATCTGGATACTGTCGGTGATGCCCTCGCCGTTCTCACGCACGTAGTACACCAGTAGCCGGCTGAGCGGCGTCATGTGGTGTGTAACAGAGAAATGTAAGTAAGTGCTGCACACATCCACCTCACTGGCGGAAGATTTGGGTCGATCTGAGGAGAAAGCAGCAGATTCAGCTCATTTCAACCTCCGCATTTTCCGCGTTCTTCAAATCCCATAGAATCTTACAACACAGGAGGCCATTGGGCCCATCGAGCTCGTGCCGGCTCTGTGACAGAGCGATCCAATCAGTCCCACTCCCCCTGCCCTTTCCCCACAGCCCAGCACATTTTTCCCCTTCACTTATTTATCCAATTCCCTTCTGAAAGTTACTATTGAATCTGCTCCCACCGCCCTTTCAGGCAGTGTGTTCCCAATCACAACAACTCGCTGCGTAAAAACATTCTCATCTCCCCCTCGGGTTCTTTTACTGATTATCATCAATCTGTGTCCTCTGATTACCAACCCTCCTGCCCCCGGGAACAGTCTCTCCTTATTTACTCGATCAAAACCCTTTCTGATTTTGAACACCTATAAGAACATAAGAAATGGCCCCTCGAGTCTACTCCACTATTCAATAATATCATGGCTGATCTGATCTTGGCCTACTTCCCTGCCCGCTCCCAATCACTATTGACTCCCTTATCGTTCAAAAATCTGTCTATCTCCACCTTAAATATATTCAATGACCCAGCCTCCACAGCTCTCTGGGGTAGAGAATTCCACAGATTCACAACCCTCAGAGAAGAAATTCCTCCTCATTTCTGTTTTAAATGGGCGACCCTTTATTCTGAAACTATGCCCCCTAGTTCTAGATTACCCCACGAGGGGAAACATCCTCTCTGCATCTACCCTGTCAAACCCCCTCAGAATCTTATACGTTTCAATAAGATCACCTCTCATTCTTCTAAACTTCAATGTGTATAGGCTCAACCTTTCTTCGTAAGACAACCTAGTGAACCTTCCCTGAACTGCCTCCAATACAAGTATATCCTTCCTTAAATAAGGAGAGCAAAACTGTACGCAGTACTCCAGGTGTGGTCTCACCAATACCCTGTACAGTTGGAGCAGGATTTCCCTACTTTTATACCCCTTACAATAAAGGCCAACATTCCATTTGTTTTCCTAATTACCTGCTAACCTTTTGAGATTAGTGCAGTCGTAAGAAATGATATTGGCTCAGAAGATCAAGATGTAGAATCAGTTTGGGTGGAGATAAGAAATAGCAAGGGAAAGAAGTCACTGGTGGGCGAGGACGACAGGCCCCCAAACAGTAACCATTCTGTGACAGAGTATAAATCAAGAAATAATGGAGCCTTGTAAGAAAGGTACAGCAATAATCATGGGCGATTTTAATCTTCATATTGATTGGTCAAATCAAATTGGCAATGGTAGCCTTGAGGGAGAGTTCATAGAGTGTATGCAGGATGATTTCTTGGAACAATACATTGTGGAACCAACCAAGGAGCAAACTATTTTAGATCTGGTAATGTGTAACGAGGCTGGATTAATTAATGAACTCATAGTAAAGGATCTTCTTGGGACGAGTGATAATAACATGGTAGAATTTCAAATTCAGTTTGAGGGTGAGAAAGCTAGGTCTCAAACTAGTGTCCTGAACTTAAATAAAGGTGATTACAAAGGTATGAAGGCAGAGTTGGTTAAAGCGGACTGGGAAAATATATTAAAGGGTAAGACTGTAGAAATGCAGTGGCAAACATTTAAGGAGATATTTCATATCTCAACAAAGATTTATTCCAGTGAGAAATAAAGATGCTAAGTGAAGGATGAACCATCCGTGGCTAACTAAGGAAGTAAAGGACGGTATCAGATTAAAAACAAAGGCATACAATGTTGCAAAGGACAGTGGAAGGCCAGAGGATTGGGAAATTTTTAGAAACCAGCAAAGGACAACTAAAAAAATGTTAAAGACAGAGAGGACAGCATATGAGACTAAACTAGTAAGAAATATAAAAACAGACAGGAAGAGCTTTTACAGGTATATAAAAAGGAAACTAGCAGCTAAAGTAAACGTTGGTCCCTTAGAAGGTGAGACTGGGGAATTAATAATGGGGAACAGGGAAATGGCAGAGACGTTGAACAAATATTTTGTATCGGTCTTCACGGTAGAGGACACCAAAAACATCCCAATTGTGGATAATCAAGAGGCTATTGCGGGGGCGGGGAAAGAGATTTAAAACAATCACCATCACTAGAGATAAAGGCAAACTAATGGGACTAAAGGCGGACAAGTCCCCTGGACCTGATGGCCTGCATCCTCGGGTCTTAAAAGAAGAAGCTGCAGAGATAGTGGATGCATTGGTTGTAATCTGCCAAAATTCCCTGAATTCCGGAGAGGTCCCAGCGGATTGGAAAACTGCAAATGTAACGCCCCTTTTTAAAAAAGGAGGCAGACAGAAAGCAGGAAACTATAGACCAGTTAGCCTAACATCTGTCGTTGGGAAAATGTTGGAATCCATCATTAAGGAAGTAGTAGCAGAACATTTAGAAAAACATAATACAGTCAAGCAGAGTCAGCATGGTTTTATGAAAGAAGAATCATGTTTGACAAATTTGCTGGAGTTCTTTGAGGATGTAACGAGCAGGGTGGATAAGGGGAACCAGTGGATGTGGTGTATTTGGATTTCCAGAAGGCATTTGATAATATGCCACATAAAAGGTTACTGCACAAGATAAAAGCTCACAGGGTTGGGGATAATATATTAGCATGGACAGAAGATTGGCTAACTAATAGAAAACAGAGAGTCATTTTCTGGTTGGCAAACAGTGACTAGTGGGGTGTTGCAGGGATTAATGCTGGGGCCTCAACTATTTACAATCTATATTAATGACTTGGATGAAGGGACCGAGTGTAATGTAGCCAAGTTTGCTGACGATACAAAGATGGGTGGGAAAGCAAATTGTGAGGAGGACACAAAGAATCTGCAAAGCGATATAGACAGACTAAGTGAGTGGGCAAACATTTGGCAGATGGAGTATAATGTGGGAAAATATGAGGTTATCCACTTTGACAGAAAAAATAGAAAAGCAAATTATTATTTAAATGTGGAGAGATTACAAAATGTTGCAGGACAGCTGGACCTGGGGGTCCTTGTGCATGAAACACAAAAAGTTAGTATGCAGGTACAGCAAGTGATCAGGAAGGCAAATGGAATGTTGGCCTTTATTGCAAGGAGGATAGAGTATAAAAGCAGATAAGTCCTGCTCCAACTGTACAGGGCATTGGTAAGACCACCCCTAGAGTACTGCATACAGTTTTGGTTTCCTTATTTAAGGAAGAATATACTTGCATTGGAGGCAGTTCAGAGAAGGTTCACGGGGTTGATTCCAGGGATGAAAGGATTGTCATATGAAGAAAGGTTGAGCAGGTTGGGCCTATACTCCTTGGAGTTTAGAAGAATGAGAGGTGATCTTATTGAAACGTATAAGATTCTGAGGGGGATTGACAAGGTAAATGCAGAGAGGATGTTTCCCCTTGTGGGGGAATCTAGAACTAGGGGGCATAGTTTTAGAATAAAGGGTCGCCCATTTAAAACAGAACTGAGGAAGAATTTCTTCTCTCAGAGGGTCGTGAATATTTGGAATTCTCTACCCCAAATAGCTGTGGAGGCTGGGTCATTAAATATATTTAAGGCGGAGATAGACAGATTTTTGTATGGTAGGGGAGTTAAGGGTTATGGGGAGTGGGCAGGGAAGTGGAGCTGAGTCCATGATCAGATCAGTCATGATTCATTGAATGGCGGAGCAGGCTCGAGAGGCCAGATAGCCGACTCCTGCTCCTATTTCTTATGTTCTTATGTGTTTCATGTACAAGGACCAGAGATCCCTCTGTACTACAGCATTTTTTTATTCTCTCCCCATTTAAATAATTTGCTTTTTCATTTTTCCATCCAAAGTGGATAAGCTCACACTTTTCCACGCTATTTTTGCCCACTCACTTCACCTATCTATATCTCTTTGCAGATTCTTTTAACCTCTATTAAATCTCCCCTTAACCTTCTCTGTTCCAAGGAGAACAACCCCAGCTTCTCCAGTCTCTCCCCATAACGGAGGTCCCTCACCCCTGGGACCATTCTGGTCAATCTCCTCTGCACCCTCTCCAAGGCCTTCACATCCTTCCTAAAGTGCGGGGCCCAGAATTGGACACAATCCTCCAGCTGGGCCTAACCAGTGCTTTATAAACGTTTAGCAGAACATAAATATCCCAGAGAAGCGCAGAAAGTTCAGCCAATGTTTGAGTTGACGGAAGACCCTCGAACCTCACAGCTCCAAGGTCTCACCTTGGGGGAGTCCTGCTCCTCTGTACTCAGTGTGACCCATATTTTACCCTCCCAGTGCACCCTGCTCGGGGAGCTGGTTGGCGGGCACTGCCTCACACCACTGCCTTTCCAGGCTAAGCCGACAGGAACGAACTATCTCCCCTCCTGAGGAACATAGGTCGGTCCCTCCACCCCTCCCCTCCCTCTCTCTCTCCATCCGCCTATCCCTCTGCCTCCCTCTCCCTCCCTCTGTTTGTCCGTCCCTCTGCCAGTCGTTCCGCCTCTTTTCCCCCCCCCCCCCACTCCTCGCTCCCTCCGTCCATCTCTTCCCTCTTCCCCCCTCCCCTCCTCTCCTTTCCCTCCTCTCTCCCTCCATCCATCTCTTCCCCCCCACCTATCTTTCCCTGCTCGCTCCCTCCCCCGTCTCCCTCCCATGATCCGTCCAACTCTCCCTCCCTCCCTCCACCTGTCCAACTCTCCCTGCCTCCCTCCCTCCCCCCCCCCCCCCCCCCACATCTGTCCCTCCCTCCCTCTTTCCTTCTCCTCCCTCTCCCTCCGACTCACGGCTCGGTGATGTCTGTGCCGATTGTTTTTTCTTGTCGAAGGTGACAGTGGCCCTCTTGCTGCGTTGCTGGGTGACTCTGGCCGGCTGCATCCCTGTCTTCACAATGTTTCCTCGTGAGGCGAGCTCGTAGTGCAAGGTGAAGTCACAGGAGCAGGTGGATTTCAGGGCAATCTGGGCTTCCTCGCCGACCTGCAACAGTCCAAGTACAGCAAGAGTTTTATTGAAGACGAGCAGGCCTGCGTGACCCAGATGGTCGCAGCTATGGAGCCCACCCAGGCAGGAAGGGCCCAGAGTGGCAGGGTCACAGGTCAGGGTCACAGGGCAGGGTGGGCCCAGGATGGCAGGGTCACAGGGCAGGGTGGGCCCAGAGTGGCAGGGTCACAGGGCAGGGTGGGCCCAGAGTGGCAGGGTCACAGGGCAGGGTGGGCCCAGAGTGGCAGGGTCACAGGGCAGGGTGGGCCCAGAGTGGCAGGGTCACAGGGCAGGGTCACAGGGCAGGGTGGGCCCAGAGTGGCAGGGTCACAGGGCAGGGTCATAGGGCAGGGTGGGCCCAGGATGGCAGGGTCACAGGGCAGGGTCATAGGGCAGGGTAGGGCCCAGGATGGCAGGGTCACAGGGCAGGGTGGGCCCAGAGTGGCAGGGTCACAGGGCAGGGTAGGGCCCAGGATGGCAGGGTCACAGGGCAGGGTCACAGGGCAGGGTAGGGCCCAGGATGGCAGGGTCACAGGGCAGGGTGGGCCCAGGATGGCAGGGTCACAGGGCAGGGTCATAGGGCAGGGTGGGCCCAGGATGGCAGGGTCACAGGGCAGGGTAGAGCCAAGCTTCTGGCTCCAGGCTAAAGCCTGGGGTCGCTGATCAGCCGGAAGCAACAAAGGTCACAATTGGCCTCGGCACCCTGGGCTCAGGACAGGAATCTCATCCGGGGGTCCCGCTCACGACCACGGTCCGGGAATGTCTGGCCGTCGACGGAGGTCGGACCAGCTTGAGCTGTGACACCTTTCAGGGTCATATAGATGGTGAAATAGTTGCTTCAGGGAGAGTGGGTCTGGTGATGTACATTAATGACCTGGTCTTGAGTACACAGGGCACCATTTCAAAGTTTGCAGAAGACACGAAACTCCGAAGTGTAGTAAACAGTGAGGAGTATGGGAACAGACTTCAGGATGACACAGCCAGACCGGTGAAATGGGCGGACACGTGGCAGATGAAATTTAATGTAAAAAAGTGCGAAGTGATGCATTTTGGTGGGAAGAATGAGGAGAGACAATATAAATGGGACAATTTTAAAGGGGTGCAGGAAGAGAGGGGCCTGGGGGTCTCTGAAGGTGGCAGGACAGAGATGTTTAAGGAGAGATTTAATCGCGGTGTTTGAAATTATGATGAGCTTTGATCGAGTAAATAAGAAGAAGCTGTTTCCAGGGGCGGGAGGGGTGGTAACCAGAGGGACACAGATTGAAGGTGATCGGCAAAAGAACCCGAGGGGGAGATGAGGAGAATTTATTTTCCGCGAAGCAGATTCACTAGTAACTATCAAACGGGGAATTGGATAAATAGTTGAAGGGGAAACATTTGCCGGGCTGTGAGGAAAGGGCCGGAGGCGTGGGTCGGATTGGATCGCTCTCTCAGAGTTGGCACAGGCTCGATGGGCCCAGTGGCCTCCTGCCGTGCTGAGAGATTGTCTGGGTGTATCAGAGACCCTGGGGCTGGGTTCACGGGTTTTAATCGGTAGCCCTCCGTTCCTATTTCTGATTTGCTGAGGCAGCCTATTGATTTTTTCGGAAGCCCCATGTTGCGCTCGGTTTCCCCGGGCGATCGAGTATCACGGAGACTCGTGGAATAACCGCTCACCTGGAAGGCTCGGTCGGGCCCCTGAAGCTGAATGTGACATTTGCTTGGCGAATACCAGCTGCTGATGGACAGGTAGCTGGGTAGGTATTGGTCACCTGCTGGTGTCCCATTGATGGCCGTCACCTTAGTCTGAGAAAGAGCGAGATTATCACAAATAGTGCACATACCCCAATCAAAGGAGGCAGTTTGAATGAATGCAGAGAATAATTCGGAGGCACTATTCACAAAGGCTGCCCAGACACCGGGCCCACCTCACCGCCCCCACGACTGGTTGAAAGGGGGATACGGTGCAGGAGGCAACAACTTTCCACTGCTCACAGCTCCTCCACCATCATCTGTGTCCACCCGCTCGCTGATTGACACGTTTTATCCAGCCCAAAAACTGGACAGCAGGGGACAAGAGGATGCCCACGCCCCTCAGCACACATCGACAAATAAACCTCTTCTGTCAAATGTGATCAAGCAACGACTCGCAAAACCGGGCCATGGTCCTGAACAGTGACTTCCGATTATAGTGTTCGAAGTGTCAGCCCCTCGGAGATACGTCACAGTTTGTGGGTGCACACCCCACACACACACACACACACACACACATCAGCAATCCCCTCTGTGTTTCAGTGTGATTGTGAACAAGTGAGCGAGTCCGTCCTTGTGTCCGAGAGTGTGCGCGCGTCCGAGCGCGGGGGTATCCAAGAGCGTGCGCGCGTCCGAGCGCAGGGAGGGGGGGGGTCCGAGCGCCGGGGGGGGGCGTCCGAGCGCGGTGGGGGGGGGCTTCCGAGCGCCGGGGGGGGGGGGCTTCCGAGCGCGGGGGGGGGGGGGGGGGTCCGAGCGCAGTCTCCTCTCCTTTTCTCTCACACCCGTCCCCCTGACCCACACCGCAGTTTTCCTCACCTCCAGCCAGACATACTGGGCAGCGGTCGGGATGGACGGGATCTCAAACTCCACCCTGCTGTCCTCCGACACCAGCTCGCTTGTGTACACATTGTCCTTCGGAGTGAGCTCGGCTTTGATGCGCACGGTGATCCCGTCCGCCGGACTTCCATCGGGATACGTCACCTCCACCTGGGAAAACACGACACACATTGGGAAAGGGTGCCAGTCAGCACCAGGAGCAGTCAACAACTCCCATTTGTACAGCGCCGTTTGCGTGGTAAAACGTGCCAAGACGCTTCACAGGAGCGATTATCAAACAACATAGCGCAGAGGACCAAACATTTGGTCAAAGAGGGAGGTTTTAAGCAGCGTCTTAAAGGAGGAGAGAGGGGGACAAGTTTAGGGACTCCAAAGTTCGGGCCCCAGCAGCTGGAGGCACGGCCGCCAATTGTGGAGCGATAAAGATAGATGCACAAGGCGGCCTCTGGCGTAAGCAGTGTTCAGGCCCCAGGATAAACTCGTGTGGCAGCACTTGCTCAGCTGCCCAGGCTTCAACTCCAAACACAACACCCCATGAATGAATAGAAGCTCACGTTGCAGCGGGGGCTGGGAGCGGGGGGGTCGGGCAGGGGGGATTATTTGTAATAATCGGACTTGGATGTGATGCCTCCACAGTCAAATAGCCTAACAGCACTCACTGTCTGGGCTCAGATTTGAAAATTGACCTCGTGCAGGGGAGTCAGTGTCTGTGTAATCGGTACCCCAGTGAGAGTCGGCACCTTCAGGGGAGGAACCCGTGCCCTAGTGAGTGAGAGGGGTGGGGGACCCGTGCCCCAGTGAGGAGTGAGGTGGGGGGGGGGGGTGGAGGTGGTGACCCGTGCCCCAGGGAGGGGGGGGGGGGGGGGGAGAACCGGTGCCCCAGTGAGAGTCAGCACCTTCAGGAGAGGAGGAGGAAAAGTTCAGTAACAATTGTCCTTTGCGAGGTTCCATCATCATCGGTGCTCCCTCGAAGCGAGGATGACTTGCTTCCAGGCCAAAAAAGGATGAGTACACAGGTGTTTCAATGAAAGACTTAATATTGCAGGTCCCGACCTACACCCTGAAGGGTGGAAGATGCCTGTACGTGGATGTCAGAGGTCCCACGCCCTGGCTGATGCCAGCAGTGGATCGGTGTTTGGTCGTGTTGCCGCGCGGTTTGCAGGACACGGTTACAGAGAGAGCTGTCGTTGGTGTGTGTTATGTGGAGATGGCGCTCCAGCCTACCTTGCCCTTGTAAGGAAGGCCGGGTTTGAACTGCTTGCGAGTGTCCTTCGAGTACTTGATGTCGATGAGCTGCTTGTGGACAGGGGTCGAGTCATCGAAGGTGATCTGTTTGCTGCCGTCCGCACTCAACACTGAGGCCCAAATGTTCACCGAGCCACGGAAGTGATCCGGAACATCAACAGGCATCATCTCCTTCGCACAAATGGGAAAGGTGGCTGAGCCATCAATCTGCAGAGGTCAAGGGTTGAGAAGTGATGCATTTTGGTTGGAAAAATGAGGGGCAATATAAACGAAATGGTACAATTTTAAAGAAACCTGGGGGTGTAATATATTTGCTCCATGGGTGTTTTGCTTAAGAATTCAAAGCAACACATTGCTATGAAGAACTAGTTGGTTTATTAGCAAAGGTTTAACAATCACACTACATATTACCAGTTCATCCACCAGGCTCACAACCACCTGCCCCATCGTGGATCCCCCGAACCCAACTGGCTGGGGTTTTATTGATTTTTGCGAACATCACGTGACTGGCTAAGCCACTCACAATGCAACAGCCCCACACACCTGTGCACATCCCCACAGGTGCAAACACTACAGGTCTTTGAAGGTGACATGACAAGTTAGGAAGACTGTTAAAAATGCATATTGGGAACCTTGGCTTTATGAACAGAGGCATAGAGTAGAAAAGCAAGGAAGTTATGCTAAACATAGAAACATAGAAAATAGGTGCAGGAGCAGGCCATTCGGCCCATCGAGCCTGCACCACCATTCAATATGATCATGGCTGATCATGCAACTTCAGTACCCCATTCCTGCTTTCTCTCCATACCCCTTGTTCCCTTTAGCCACAAGGGCCACATCTAACTCCCTTTTGAATATATCCAACGAACTGGCCTCAACAACTTTCTGTGGCAGAGAATGTCACAGGTTCGCCACTCTCTGGGTGAAAAAGTTTTTCCTCATCTCGGTCCTATATGGCCCTTATACTGTGACCCCTGGTTCTGGACTTCCCCAACATCGGGAACATTCTTCCTGCATCTAACCATCCAGTCCTGTCATAATTTTATATGTTTCTATGAGATCCCCTCTCATTCTTCTAAATTCCAGTGAATATAAGCCTAGCCGATCCAGTCTTTCTTCATATGTCAGTCCTGCCATCCCAGGAATCAGTCTAGTGAACCTTTGCTGCACTCCCTCAATAGCAAGAATGTCCTTCCTCAGATTAGGAGACCAAAACTGAACACAATACTCCAGGTGTGGTCTCACCTCCCTGTTCCTATACGCAAATCGTCTCACTATGAAGGCCAGCATGCCATTTGCTTTCTTTACTGCCTGCTGTACCTGCAAGCCAACCTTCAATGACTGATGTACCATGACACCCAGGTCTCGTTGCACCTCCCCTTTTACTAATCTGTCACCATTCAGATAATAATCTGTCTCTCTGTTGTTGGCACCAAAGTGGATAACCTCACATTTATCCACATTATACTGCATCTGCCATGCATTTGCCCATTCACCCAACCTGTCCAAGTCACCCTGCAGCCTCTTAGCATCCTCCTCACAGCTCACACCGCCACCCAGCTTAGTGTCATCTGCAAACTTGGAGATATTACATTCAATTCCTTCGTCTAAATCAGTAACCTTTATAAAACACTGATTAACGGACACTGGAGGATTGTGTCTAATTCTGGACACTACACTTTAGGAAGGATTTCAAGGCCTTGGAGAGGGTGCGGAGGAGATTGAACGGAATGGTCCCAGGGATGAGGGATGTCAGTTATGGGGAGAGACTGGGGCAACTGGGATTGTTCTCCTGCAGCAGAGAAGGTTAAAGGGGAGATTTGATAGAGATGTTCAAAATCATGAATAAATAAGGAGAAAGTGTTTCCAGTGGGAGGAGGGTCTGTAACCAGAGGGACACAGATTGACGATAATCGGTAAAAGAACCAGAGGGGGAGATGGGGAGAATGTTTTTACGCAGCGAGTTGTGATCGGGAACGCGCAGCCTGAAAGGGCAGTGGGAGCAGATTCAATAGGGGCTTTCAAATGGGAAATGGATAAATACTTGAAGGGGAAAATTTGCCAGGCTGTGGTGAAAGAGCAAGGGGAGTGGGACTGATGGAATCACTCTGTCACAGAGCCGGCACAAGCTCGATGGGCCCAATGGCCTCCTCCTGTGCTGTGAGATTCTATGATTCCAAGTCAGATTCAAGGGAGTCTCACAATCTACCATCAGTGCCGCTGTATGTAACAGACTTACATTTCGGGGTGTGCCCACTCTAACTAACTAGATGATAGTGTAACCCAGGACTGCAACCGCACTGTTATCTGACCTGGGTGTTATTGTCTTACGCCCGTGTCCCCATGTGAGCCTCTCCAATCAGCTCGAAGGAGAGACGGAGGAAACAACTGGGAACAGGCGGCCAGATACAAATCGTTAAGCTGCTTAATTTCAGATAGTCGGTGAACAGGTCATCAGACTCACTGAATTTAATCAACTTGCCTCCACGTAATAATACAACATAATCAATATGCCATGCTTCCCCGCATCAGTGGGTCATCTTACTTGACTTAAATTAGATAACTGGGAGTGTTTGATGGAACAGTGTAGAGGGAGCTTTACTCTGTATCTAAGCCCCTGTACCTGCCCTGGGAGTGTTTGATGGAACAGTGTAGAGAGAGCTTTACTCTGTATCTAACCCGTGCTGTACCTGCCCTGGGAGTGTTTGATGGGACAGTGTAGAGAGAGCTTTACTCTGTATCTAACCCCGTGCTGTACCTGTCCTGGGAGTGTTTGATGGGACAGTGTAGAGGGAGCTTTACTCTGTATCTAACCCCGTGCTGTACCTGTCCTGGGAGTGTTTGATGGGACAGTGTAGAGGGAGCTTTACTCTGTATCTAACCCCCTGTATCTGCCCTGGGAGTGTTTGATGGGGACAGTGTAGAGGGAGCTTTACTCTGTATCTAACCCCCTGTACCTGCCCTGGGAGTGTTTGATGCAAATACTGAAATGAAAAGCGACTCATTCTGGAACACCATTATATCAATAATTGGATCATTTTTAGAAAGCAGGGTGCGTACCTCCATGGTCTTCACCACGGGGTGTCCCAGCTCGTGCCGATAGTAGCCCACTCCGTTTACCGTCATGTTCACCGTCAGTCTCCCCAACACCGGTTTACCAAACGTGTACCTGGAAGACACAGAAAGCACGCAGAGGGAGCGATGGTTTGGTGCTGCCACACATGGTGGAACAGGTCCTCCCGGGGCCTGCCTCACGTTTAAGTCTTTCTCTCCATCATCAATGAAATATTCACAGAGGTTTTGAGAAGCCAATCGGACGTCAGCCTGAAGCGAGCGAGGGGGAGGTGGGAGAATTAACCCTGCTCCCGAGGGACAGAACTGCCCCATTGATGAGTTTATTTCCAATTTACATTCTGTTGAAGGGTCGAAGTTCCTCGCTCCTCCCGACCGCTCCCAATGCCCGCTGTCTAACAGGGACAAGGGTGGGTAGGAGAGCTTTCAAAGCAGGTTCCCACCAATTCATCCTCCTGCTCAGGGAGAGGTGCCCAGACTTCCGTCGAGTGGTCGTCAGGTTGTGGGCGTCGCTGGTGAGGCCCACATTTAGTCTCCTTCAGTGCCCAGAGCTGTGGGGGGGGTGGGGGGGGGGGGGGGGGAAAAGAGCCCAGAACAAGGGGCAGGCCAGACTGTTCAGGGGTGATGTCAGGAAGCACTTCTTCACACAAAGGGCAGTGGGAATCTGGAACTCACTCCCCTAAAAGGCTGTGGATGCTGGGGGTCAATTTGAGCCTTCAAGACTGAGATTGACAGATTTTTTGTTGAGTCAGAGCATTGAGAGATACCGAGCAAAGGCGGGTATGTTGGGGGACAGATCAGTCATGATCTGATAGAATGGCGGAGCAGCCTCGAGGGGCTGAATGGGCCTCCTCCTGTTCCTATGTAACAGGCTCGAAGGGCTGAATGGCCTCCTCCTGTTCCTGTGTAACAGGCTCGAGGGGCTGAATGGGCCTCCTCCTGTTCCTATGTAACAGGCTCGAAGGGCTGAATGGCCTCCTCCTATTCCTGTGTAACAGGCTCGAGGGGCTGAATGGCCTCCTCCTGTTCCTGTGTAACAGGCTCGAGGGGCTGAATGGGCCTCCTCCTGTTCCTATGTAACAGGCTCGAAGGGCTGAATGGCCTCCTCCTGTTCCTGTGTAACAGGCTCGAGGGGCTGAATGGCCTCCTCTAGTTCCTGTGTAATAGGCTCGAGCGGCTGAATAGCCTCCTCTAGTTCCTGTGTAATAGGCTCGAGGGGCTGAATGGATGGGCCTCCTCCTGTTCCTGTGTAACAGACTCGAGGGGCTGAATGGCCTCCTCCTGTTGCCGCTCCTGGCGCACCTTTCTACACTCCGTATTGAGCCAGGGGTCTCTGGGGTTGATGGTGATCGAAGAGTGAACTGGGCCGAGATGTAACAGCCTTTGGTGATCCACAATCCGGCTGCTGAAGACCCACAGCCCCTCCAGTCAGCACCTCCCTGGACAGCACACCCCAGATTGTGAATT
This sequence comes from Pristiophorus japonicus, assembly GCF_044704955.1. NCBI lineage: Eukaryota > Metazoa > Chordata > Chondrichthyes > Pristiophoridae > Pristiophorus > Pristiophorus japonicus. The sequence continues at coordinate 5,367,217 of NC_091994.1, forward strand.
AACATACAGGAATCATGCGTTAGACCCTCCCTAGGACACTTCACCATGGCCTGACCTCAGACTCAATTAGAAAAATAGCAAACAATTAACAATAAGGCAGGAAGAGAGTTTCCATCATTTACCTGTCCCTGCGACGAATGCACCGGCGAAGTTATACAATTACCCAGGTGGCAAATTCTACCCCGACAGTGAGAAGCACGGTCGTACATTGCTCATTGTGTTAGAATTTCATTATTTTAATAATCCAAATAGATTCTCAAATATCTGCTGAACATTTCCCTCGGCGTGAGACTCCTGTTTTCTAAAGTACTCTCGCTCCTTCTCTGCCAAGGCTGCATGGTGCTGACAGGCCGAGTAGGCCTCAAGCCTCCCAGTGGCAGTACTCTGCAGCCAGGCCCCGAGCTCTTGAGAGCGGTTGGGGAATGACTCGGCCCAGCCTGCGGCAGGCAACCACCTCAGAACAGCAGCAGTGCCGAGGGGGCGCCTGAGCATGGGGGGGGGGGGGGGGAAATGAACAACAGGGGGGGTAGCCCCCCCCCCCACCCGGCTTGAGGTGTGCGGCTCCCCCCCACCCACAGAGCCGGGATGGAGGGGCTGCAAGCGATCAGACTATCGGAGTCTGCACATCTAGAAAGGGGAGCGGGATTTCTGTTACCATGGCAACAGCCAGGCCCTGGGTTGCCGGCGCAATCTGAAGGCCAAGTCCCGACAGGGCAACGTGTTTGGCCAGGGCTGGGGGCACAGAGTTTTTGGTAGGAATCTGCTGAACAGCGAGGAGCGAAGAGGCCGAGGCTCGCGGCGGGCTTTATCTCAGCCTCCCAGCGCTGCGGGGAACCAACTATGTCCCCTCGTGTGTGTGTGTGTGTGGGGTGGGGGGCGGGTATAGTGAAGACAAGGAATCCAGAAGGTGGTGCCAGCAACTGCAGGCACCAAGAAACAGGAGGCTGTTTTGCACTGGGCAAGGTGCCCACCTTACCTGGCTCGGACCGTTCCCTCCTCGCACCTGCTCAGGTCCAGGATGTACTTGGGCGCATCGATGGTCAACTCAAACTTCGGTAACACTACACCCAGAAATAAAGATGGTCATTCCTGTCAGGACAAGACTTGGCTCAAACATAAACCTTTTTACACAGTTAAATAACGTAGCACCCACTCCCAGTAAAGGAACCCGTTCATGGTTTACTCGGGAATATTATTCACTGGCAATCACGGCCATTCATAGAATCTCACAGCACAGGAGAACATTGGGCCCATCGAGCCTGTGCCGGCTCTGTGACAGAGCGATCCAATCAGTCCCACTCCCCCTGCCCTTTCCCTACAGCCCGGAAAATGTTTCCCCTTCGAGTACTTATCCCATTCCCATTTGAAAGTCACTATTGAATCTGCTCCCACCGCCTTTTCAGGCAGCGCATTCCCGATCACAACAACTCGCTGCGTAAAAACATTCTCCCCCTCTGGTTTTTTTGCCGATTATCGTCAATCTGTGTCCATTTGGTTACCGACCCTCCTGCCCCTAGAAAGTTTCTCCTTATTTACTCTGTACAAACCCCTCGTGATTATCAACAGCTCGAATGTATATTCCAAGCACGGCAAGCGATGCGGTGAATTCGGCAATGACCTTTCACCTTTGCCACCCAGATCTGAATCCAGCCCCGTGACGGCTCTACAATCCTCGGAGGGTGAAGCAGCCGTTCCCGCCCAGTCCAACTGGGCACTACCCAGAGACTGGCCCCGACCCGCGCCACATGGCAAGAGGCTGATAATAATCTCATTCACACGGAGATTGAGGTCAGAGCCGAATGCATGCCGGGACAGTGTAGAGGGAGCTTTACTCTGTATCTAACCAGTGCTGTACCTGCCCTGGGAGTGTTTGATGGGGCAGTGTAGAGGGAGCTTTACTCTGTATCTAACCCGTGCTGTACCTGCCCTGGGAGTGTTTGATGGGACAGTGTAGAGGGAGCTTTACTCTGTATCTAACCCGTGCTGTACCTGCCCTGGGAGTGTTTGATGGGACAGTGTAGAGGGAGCTTTACTCTGTATCTAACCCGTGCTGTACCTGCCCTGGGAGTGTTTGATGGGACAGTGTAGAGGGAGCTTTACTCTGTATCTAACCCCGTGCTGTACCTGCCCTGGGAGTGTTTGATGGGACAGTGTAGAGGGAGCTTTACTCTGTATCTAACCCCGTGCTGTACCTGCCCTGGGAGTGTTTGATGGGACAGTGTAGAGGGAGCTTTACTCTGTATCTAATCCCGTGCTGTACCTGCCCTGGGAGTGTTTGATGGGACAGTGTAGAGGGAGCTTTACTCTGTATCTAACCAGTGCTGTACCTGCCCTGGGAGTGTTTGATGGGACAGTGTAGAGGGAGCTTTACTCTGTATCTAACCCCGTGCTGTACCTGCCCTGGGAGTGTTTGATGGGACAGTGTAGAGGGAGCTTTACTCTATATCTAACCCGTGCTGTACCTGCCCTGGGAGTGTTTGATGGGACAGTGTAGAGGGAGCTTTACTCTGTATCTAACCCCGTGCTGTACCTGCCCTGGGAGTGTTTGATGGGACAGTGTAGAGGGAGCGTTACTCTGTATCTAGCCAGTGCTGTACCTGTCCTGGGAGTGTTTGATGGGACAGTGTAGAGGGAGCTTTACTCTGTATCTAACCCGTGCTGTACCTGCCCTGGGAGTGTTTGATGGGACAGTGTAGAGGGAGCTTTACTCTGTATCTAACCCGTGCTGTACCTGCCCTGGGAGTGTTTGATGGGACAGTGTACAACGCTCTCCCAGTACTGCCCCTCTGACAATACATATAAAAAGAGATTACAGAGATAGGGAAGGGTGAGACCATGGAGGGATTTGAACACAAGGGTGGGAATTTTAAAACTGAGGTGTTGCCGGAGTGGGAGCCAATGTAGGTCAACGATCACAGGAGTGATGGGTGAGCGGGACTCGGTGCGAGTTAGGACACGGGGACAGCGAGCACAGGGGGTGATGGGTGAGCGGGACTCGGTGCGAGTTAGGACACGGGGACAGCGAGCACAGGGGGTAATGGGTGAGCGGGACTCGGTGCGAGTTAGGACACGGGCTGCAGAGTTTTGGATCACCTCAAGGCAGAAGGTCGGTGGAGAGAAGATGGGGTGAATCGGGAAGTGGTTAAATGAGTTAAATGTGTTTGGATTTTGTACAAAGAGGTCGATGGGGGGGGGGGGGGGGAGAAAGAGGTGGTATGTGCCCCTCCCCCGGGGACGAACCAACACTCCTGTGTCCCAGAGAGGGAACCATGGCCGAGCAGCCCTGGGCTGTGCTTTCATTCAATCAGTTCCTGGCTGGGCACCAAAGGGTTAAACTCCTTCCCACCCTTCAGTTACCGACTGCAATCTGGAATCATTCCTCACGCAAATCGTTTGGACTGCTTGACCCAAATTCCTGGCATAACTTGCATACCTTGCAGAGGAGCGAGAGAGAGGGAGAGGGAGAGAGAGAGAGAGCGAAGGGGGGGGACCCGGAGAGAGAGAGAGAGCGAGGGGGGGGACCCGGAGAGCGAGAGAGAGCGAGGGGGGGGACCCGGAGAGAGAGAGAGAGAGAGCGAGGGGGGGGGGGACCCGGAGAGAGAGAGAGAGAGCGAGGGGGGGGGGACCCGGAGAGAGAGAGAGAGAGCGAGGGGGGGGACCCGGAGAGAGAGCGAGCGAGGGGGGGGACCCGGAGAGAGAGAGAGAGAGCGAGGGGGGGAACCCGGAGAGAGCGAGGGGAGGGGGGATAGAGAGAGCGAGGGGAGGGGGGGATAGAGAGAGCGAGGGGAGGGGGGGATAGAGAGAGCGAGGGGAGGGGGGGATAGAGAGAGCGAGGGGAGGGGAGGGGGGGATAGAGAGAGCGAGGGGAGGGGGGATAGAGAGAGAGAGATGGGAAAGGGAGAGAGAGAGATGGGAAAGGGAGAGAGAGAGATGGGAAAGGGAGAGAGAGAGATGGGAAAGGGAGAGAGAGAGATGGGAAAGGGAGAGAGAGATGGGAAAGGGAGAGAGAGAGATGGGAAAGGGAGAGAGAGAGATGGGAAAGGGAGAGAGAGAGATGGGAAAGGGAGAGAGAGAGATGGGAAAGGGAGAGAGAGAGATGGGAAAGGGAGAGAGAGAGATGGGAAAGGGAGAGAGAGAGATGGGAAAGGGAGAGAGAGAGATGGGAAAGGGAGAGAGAGAGATGGGAAAGGGAGAGAGAGAGATGGGAAAGGGAGAGAGAGAGATGGGAAAGGGAGAGAGAGAGATGGGAAAGGGAGAGAGAGAGATGGGAAAGGGAGAGAGAGAGATGGGAAAGGGAGAGAGAGAGATGGGAAAGGGAGAGAGAGAGATGGGAAAGGGAGAGAGAGAGATGGGAAAGGGAGAGAGAGAGATGGGAAAGGGAGAGAGAGAGATGGGAAAGGGAGAGAGAGAGATGGGAAAGGGAGAGAGAGAGATGGGAAAGGGAGAGAGAGAGATGGGAAAGGGAGAGAGAGAGATGGGAAAGGGAGAGAGAGAGATGGGAAAGGGAGAGAGAGAGATGGGAAAGGGAGAGAGAGAGATGGGAAAGGGAGAGAGAGAGATGGGAAAGGGAGAGAGAGAGATGGGAAAGGGAGAGAGAGAGATGGGAAAGGGAGAGAGAGAGATGGGAAAGGGAGAGAGAGAGATGGGAAAGGGAGAGAGAGATGGGAAAGGGAGAGAGAGATGGGAAAGGGAGAGAGAGATGGGAAAGGGAGAGAGAGATGGGAAAGGGAGAGAGAGATGGGAAAGGGAGAGAGAGATGGGAAAGGAAGAGAGAGATGGGAAAGGGAGAGAGAGATGGAAAAGGGAGAGAGAGATGGAAAAGGGAGAGAGAGAGATGGAAAAGGGAGAGAGAGATGGAAAAGGGAGAGAGAGATGGAAAAGGGAGAGAGAGATGGAAAAGGGAGAGAGAGATGGAAAAGGGAGAGAGAGATGGAAAAGGGAGAGAGAGATGGAAAAGGGAGAGAGAGGGAGACACTGGAGAGGTGGAGAAGTTTAGGGAGGGAATTCCAGAGCTTAGGGCCCAGGCAGCTGAAGGCACGGCCGCCAATGGTGGAGCGATGGGAATCGGGGTACACAAGCGGGCAGAATTGGAGGAGCGCAGAGGGGATTACAGAGATAGGGAGGGGTGTAGGGCCGGAGGGGGTTACAGAGATAGGGAGGGGTGTAGGGCCGGAGGGGGTTACAGAGATAGGGAGGGGTGTAGGGCCGGAGGGGGTTACAGAGATAGGGAGGGGTGTAGGGCCGGAGGGGGTTACAGAGATAGGGAGGGAGATTGAGGGGCACAGAGCGATTGAAAACCAGGATGGGAATTTTAAAATCGAGCATCGAGCAAGGAATGGCAGCACTGGTTACAATGGGCAGCACCAAGGGAGGGTGTAGTGTGCGGGCCGAGGGGAGCGATCACAGACGCAGGTCGTTCGGCAAAGGTCCGCGCCGGTCAGTGGGATGGCCCCACAAGGTCGCTGTTAATCGGGATTTGGAGTCCAATCAGCTCCGGCCTGGTTCCTGCCCCCAGACTCAATGCAGCCAATGAGCAAAGCCTCCTCCGCCACACCCACCCCCCACCCCACCGCATTATACGCACAGCATTTGGTTACCAGGACAACACACTTTTAATGAATTAACGACAGGCTGTGCCTCTTGGGTAAAAAACCTGCCAAAATAAGTCGGACTCTTGATAGAAGAATGTTACTGCAGTTATGTTTATCTTGGCGCTCCCAGTCCCACTCTGGCACTGCCGGCTGTGAGTCAGGAATTCCCTGCTCTACGATCACTTGCTCCCTGGACTATCGGGGCAGCACGGAGATATCATGTACCTCAATCCCCCGGGAACCCCGCACAACACACACATCAAATAGACCAACGGGGGATGATTCAATTCAGCCCTGACCACCCGTGGGCGGTCCCACGTACATGCCGACCGTCTGTGTGTGGCTCAGTGACATGTCCTCCAGCCTCAGCGCAAGTTGCGATATTTGCATTGACCGTTCACCGAGGGGGAGGGGCGGAGCTCAGTAGACATCGCGTGCGACACTCACCGTATTTCTGAACCTCGAAGGTTGCGTTGTAGGTATAACCCTGCAGCTCGATGAAGATGATCCACTGGCCAAGCACGGGCTGGTCTGACAGCGGGAAGCTCATGTTCACAATCCCTGAGGGCAAGCAGAGAGCAGCTGGTTATCCCGGGGGGCAGGGGGACGAGAGCGGAGGGGGGGGTGGAACAAAGATAAGGGCAGAGAGGGAACTATAAGGTGACAAAAGGGCTTTTTTGTTAATGGGTTGTGTTGTGATCAGGAGCTGGGAAAGTGGATATAAATCGAAAATTTAACGTGTTACTGGATTGTGTTATATGGGAATGTCAGAGCAGGGACAGGTTGTTGCGATCTCCACACTTACCACAACACACAGGCTTCAGGTCGTTCCATTGGATCATCCGAGAGCCTCGTGGATCCTGAGAGAAAAAGAGAGAGAGTGGGAATGTCAGCGACATCGGCGTCACGGGTAACTGAGCCCGAGGGAGATCATTGGCCCAACCATTATCTGCAGCCAACCATTATTGGAACCACATCCATTTCTGTGTCTTGTGATTCCCCCCGCACGCTCGGTGGCTGCGATTCCCCTGCATGGTGACGGGATGTGGGATCGTACCTTCAATTCCCTCACAGTTGGGTTTCGGAGTTGAATGGTGGTGCTGTGAGCGGTTATCTATTTTAACCGTGCCCTTCCCCAGGGAGAGGGCGGGAGAGAGAGAGAGAGAGAGAGAGAGAGAGAGAGAGAGGGAAGGGAAAGATGCTGTGGTCTGTGCAAAGTCCTGGGTCACAGACTGGATATTGTTGGTCTACAGTAACCGCTGCCTGTACAGAAAGAAAAGCAAGTGTGTGAGAGGCAGAGAGAGTGATGGACAGACTGTGGGAGACAGAGGCAGAGAGAGAGAGAGAGAGAGAGGAGAATTATGAAAGCAATGCAGAGCACGAGTGTGACAGAGGGAAAACAAGACAGTGGGAGACAGATTCCCGCTAAACCACAACACAGAGAGTCGTAAACATCCCGGAGTGACTCGCCCCCACCCCCCCGGCAGTATTTGGATGATCAATGACTTGGGTACTCACCACAATGTAAGCCTCGACCTGCGAGAGAGAGAGAGAGAGAGAGAGAGAACAAAGTTTGAGTCACAGTGTTGCTGAACGAGCTGCTTCAGGGATCCCCCCAGGTTAGTGTGAGGGGCCGGACCCCCGGGTTAGTGTGAGGGGCCGGACCCCCGGGTTAGTGTGAGGGGCCGGACCCCTGGGTTAGTGTGAGGGGCCGGACCCCTGGGTTAGTGTGAGGGTCAGTCACTGCTGGAAAAGCTCAGGGTATCGAGGCCCAGAGCCCCGGGGCCCATGGAGCTCGCAGGTTGCAGCCCAACCCCACCTTCCCATTCATTCCCAAATACTCACCTCACCGGTCCTCACGGATCGTATCTCTCCACCGGCCGTGTCCAAATCCCAGCCCACAAACTACAGCGAGTGAGAAACAGCGAGAGACAGGAGTCCTTCCCTCCCTCCCTCCCTCCCTCCCTCCCTCCCTCACCGTCTCTCGGCTCAGTCAAAGTGACCATGAAGCTGTCGCATTGTTGTAAAACCCACCTAGGTCACAAATGTCCCTGTAGGGAAGGATAGGTGCTGCCCTTCCCCGGTCTGGGCCTACACGTGACTCCAATCCCACACCTACATGGTTGCACTGCTCTCGGTATCAAACCTGCGACAAAGGTGACCACACGGACCGCAGGTTCCAGGAGGCGACACAGTCAGCCGGCTCGGGACTCCTGGACCCCGGCAATCGATGGGCCTTGCCGAGAGTGAGGAAAAAATCAATACAGGCCGAATCTCCCACGTCCAGATCCGCCCCTCGCCCATATAATCATCCTCCTCCTCCTCCTCCTCCTCCTCCTCCTCCTCCTCCTCCTCCTCCTCCTCCTCCTCCTCACGCAGCCACAATCCTCGGACCAGCCCCTCCCCCACTGCGCTCCCTCGGGGGGCCCCTCCCCCACAGCGCCCCCTCGCGGGGGGCCCCTCCCCCACAGCGCCCCCTCGCGGGGGCCCCTCCCCCACAGCGCCCCCTCGCGGGGGGCCCCTCCCCCACAGCGCCCCCTCGCGGGGGGCCCCTCCCCCACAGCGCCCCCTCGCGGGGGGCCCCTCCCCCACAGCGCCCCCTTGAGGTTTCGGGCTGGCTAGGAGGCCCCCTGCACACTGATTGGCTGACTGACTGTCGGTCCAGCCAATCAGCGCACACACATACTTACCCCAGCAACAGCATTTAAAGGCGCAGTCCACCAAAACATGTGACTTCCCCTCATCCGGCAAAATCCCTGGTTCGGGACAGGCCGGGTCCCGAGGGTCCCGGATCAGGGAGGTTCAACCTGTACTGCATCTGTTCAACTTTGACCCCAAATTATCAACAAATTTACTGTCGAAAGACCACAAACCACAAGACCAGGAATGAAGCTTTCTGTATTTATTAACACCCTGAGCCAAGGTTGCAATGCCAAAACCGTCGGCAAAACGTGCAATCTGAGAGAACCGAGATGATTGGTTCGAGAGGAGCCAACACAAATCCAACTTCACGGGGGTGGGGGGGGAGGGGTGAACGGGCTGGGGGGGGAGGGGTGAACGGGCTGAGGGGAGAGGGCCGGGAGTCTGTGAGAAGCCCGAGGTTTAACAGGGGCAGCCTGGTCCCAATCCTGACAAGACCAGGCCCTCAATTACTCTCTCAGATATTCAGTGCACATGCCGGGGTGGGGGGGGGGAGGTGAAGAGACATCTGGAGCTCGTTCCAACAAGCCCAACTCCACAATCCCAGTCTCCCCTGCGCCTAACCCTATATCACGGTACAGCTCTCACTCACACCGTGGATTCAGGGACTCGCTGGGTGAGTGAGACAGCTCGGATCCAACTAACCTCAGCTCTCTTCCGACAGGGAGCGGGGAAACCAGACCGGTCTCAGATGACGAAACAGGCTTGAGGGGCTGAACGGCCTGCTTCTCCTCCCACGTTCCTGCTCCTGATCACCATCCAATGACCCACACTGGGCCCCGATCACTATCCAATGACCCACACTGGGTCCCGATCGCTATCCAATGACCCACACTGGGCCCCGATCACTATCCAATGACCCACACTGGGCCCCGATCGCTATCCAATGACCCACACTGGGCCCCGATCGCTATCCAATGACCCACACTGGGTCCCGATCGCTATCCAATGACGCACACTGGGTCTCGATCACTATCCAATGACCCACACTGGGCCCCGATCACTATCCAATGACCCACACTGGGCCCCGATCACTATCCAATGACCCACACTGGGCCCCGATCCCTATCCAATGACTTATACTGGGCCCCGATCCCTATCCAATGACCCACACTGGGCCCCGATCGCTATCCAATGACCCACACTGGGCCCCGATCACTATCCAATGACCCACACTGGGCCCCGATCACTATCCAATGACCCACACTGGGCCCCGATCACTATCCAATGACCCACACTGGGCCCCGATCACTATCCAATGACGCACACTGGGTCTCGATCACTATCCAATGACCCACACTGGGTCTCGATCACTATCCAATGACCCACACTGGGCCCCGATCACTATCCAATGACCCACACTGGGCCCCGATCGCTATCCAATGACCCACACTGGGTCCCAATCGCTATCCAATGACCCACACTGGGCCCCGATCGCTATCCAATGACCCACACTGGGTCCCGATCGCTATCCAATGACCCACACTGGGCCCCGATCACTATCCAATGACCCACACTGGGCCCCGATCGCTATCCAATGACCCACACTGGGTCCCGATCGCTATCCAATGACCCACACTGGGCCCCGATCACTATCCAATGACCCACACTGGGTCCCGATCGCTATCCAATGACCCACACTGGGTCCCGATCACTATCCAATGACCCACACTGGGCCCCGATCACTATCCAATGACCCACACTGGGTCCCGATCACTATCTGACCCACACTGGGCCCCGATCGCTATCCAATGACCCACACTGGGCCCCGATCCCTATCCAATGACTTATACTGGGCCCCGATCCCTATCCAATGACCCACACTGGGTCCCGATCACTATCCAATGACCCACACTGGGTCCCGATCACTATCCAATGACCCACACTGGGCCCCGATCACTATCCAATGACCCACACTGGGCCCCGATCACTATCCAATGACCCACACTGGGCCCCGATCACTATCCAATGACCCACACTGGGTCCCGATCACTATCCAATGACTTATACTGGGCCCCGATCACTATCCAATGACCCACACTGGGCCCCGATCACTATCCAATGACTTATACTGGGCCCCGATCACTATCCAATGACCCACACTGGGCCCCGATCACTATCCAATGACTTATACTGGGCCCCGATCACTATCCAATGACCCACACTGGGCCCCGATCACTATCCAATGACTTATACTGGGCCCCGATCACTATCCAATGACCCACACTGGGCCCCGATCACTATCCAATGACTTATACTGGGCCCCGATCACTATCCAATGACCCACACTGGGTCCCGATCACTATCCAATGACCCACACTGGGCCCCGATCACTATCCAATGACCCACACTGGGTCCCGATCACTATCTGACCCACACTGGGCCCCGATCGCTATCCAATGACCCACACTGGGCCCCGATCGCTATCCAATGACCCTCACTGCTACTTAATCATTGAACTGTGTGACACCAGAAACTGGCAGAGACATGAGCAAGAAATCTTACCTTCTGATTGGTGGGTCGCAGGTCAGGGGTGACGGTGAAGACGTTTATCAGCACTGTGAGTGGGACAGAGGGACAAGGGAACAGTGAATGAAAGCACAGGATTCCCACGCAGGTTTAATCTTTGCTTTTATTTTTTTTTTTTAAGAACCTGTGATTCTATTAAAAACAGTGCGGTGCTCCCTCAGTACTGCCCCTCCGACAGTGCGGCGCTCCCTCAGTACTGCCCCTCCGACAGTGCAGCGCTCCCTCAGTATTGCCCCTCCGACAGTGCGGTGCTCCCTCAGCACTGCCCCTCCGACAGTGCGGCGCTCCCTCAGTACTGCCCCTCCGACAGTGCGGCGCTCCCTCAGTATTGCCCCTCCGACAGTGCGGCGCTCCCTCAGTACTGCCCCTCCGACGGTGCAGGGCTCCCTCAGTACTGCCCCTCCAACAGTGCAGCGCTCCCTCAGTACTGCCCCTCCGACGGTGCAGGGCTCCCTCAGTACCGCCCCTCCAACAATGCAGCATCCCTCAGAACTGCCCCTCCGACAGTGTGGCGCTCCCTCAGTACTGCACCTCCGACAGTGTGGCGCTCCCTCAGTACTGCCCCTCCGACAGTGTGGCGCTCCCTCAGTACTGCCCCTCCGACAGTGCGGCACTCCCTCAGTACTGCCCCTCCGACAGTGCGGTGCTCCCTCAGTACTGCCCCTCCGACAGTGCGGCACTCCCTCAGTACTGCCCCTCCGACAGTGTGGCGCTCCCTCAGTACTGCCCCTCCGACAGTGCGGCACTCCCTCAGTACTGCCCCTCCGACAGTGCGGCACTCCCTCAGTACTGCCCCTCCGACAGTGTGGCACTCCCTCAGTACTGCCCCTCCGACAGTGTGGCACTCCCTCAGTACTGCACCTCCGACAGTGTGGCGCTCCCTCAGAACTGCCCCTCCGACAGTGTGGCACTCCCTCAGTACTGCACCTCCGACAGTGTGGCGCTCCCTCAGTACTGCCCCTCCGACAGAGTGGCGCTCCCTCAGTGCAGCGCTCCCTCAGTACTGCCCCTCCGACAGTGCAGCGCTCCCTCAGTACTGCCCCTCCGACGGTGCAGGGCTCCCTCAGTACCGCCCCTCCAACAATGCAGCATCCCTCAGAACTGCCCCTCCGACAGAGTGGCGCTCCCTCAGTGCAGCGCTCCCTCAGTACTGCCCCTCCGACAGTGCGGCGCTCCCTCAGTACTGCCCCTCCGACAGTGTGGCGCTCCCTCAGTACTGCCCCTCCGACAGTGTGGCGCTCCCTCAGTGCCAGCAGCCCATGCAGCGGGTAAGCCCCAGGTGGGTGGAGTACCGTGTACCTTTCTGCTTTGGTTTGTAGACGGGTTTGTCTGTCTGGATAAACACCGAAGACCCCTTGGAGTCGATGGTAACGGTTGTGAAATTGTGAAAAATGTAGCCATCATCGGCGAGATGCCGATTGCCCCAAACCTTTAACTGAGCCTGGCCACTGACCCCTGGCGGCACCTGGGAGACAAAGGGAAGAGATTAGAGGAGAGGAGGTGATTGTAAACCACATTACAGCCCCCACCCCGCCCCGAGATCCCGACACACATCGACACTTCCCCCAGACACTGACTGTCGCTGGGACAGTGGGGGAGGATGTGATGGTCTCACTGACTGGGCTTGCACCTGGACTGTGGCCACCCGAGAGGTCACAGAGCACGACCGGCA
>NC_091994.1:5384908-5502408 GCF_044704955.1 Pristiophorus japonicus
GTTTTTGTCCTATTGATTGAGGGATATATATTAGCCAGGATACCGGGGATAACACCCCTGAATTGGAGGCACTCAGAGGGCTGAAGGAGACACAGAGATAGGGAGCTGCGAGGCCATGGAGGGATTTGAACACAAGGATGACAATTTTAAATTTGAGGCGTTGCAAATGCAATATTGGATCCCGAAGCAGCATTTCAGTTGCCCTGACTGATCGGGGGTGCCTTGTACGCTGCGTGCTGTAGCGCCTCACCCTGGAGAGGCAGGAGGACGAGGCAGCCATCAGTTTCAGGGTGGGTTACAGGCAGTGTGCGACAGCAGGTCCCAGGAGAGCAGGCAATGCAGTCAGTGCCATGAGAGTTAGTGTACTGCACCGGTCAGTCCATCCAGCTGACCCCGGGTCAAAACTGAGATTGACAGATGTTTGTTGGGTAAAGGTTACAGAACCAAGGCAGATAGATAGAGTTAAGGTACGTATCAGTCCTGATCTAATTGAACAGTGGATCAGGCTCGAGGGGCTGAATGGCCTCCTCCTGTTCCTATGTCTCAGAGCACAAAGTTTATCCCTCAACTGATTTTCTCAACAAAAGCTTATCCAGCTCCTTCTCAAACTTCCTGATGTTACCAGCCGTGCTCACCACCCTCCCGCCCGCCCACAACCTACCCCCCCGCAACCCCACCCCGCTCGCAACCCCCCTACCCCCGCAACCCGCCACCCCTCCGCAACCCGCCCCCCCGACAACCCGCCACCCCTTCGCAACCCGCCCCCCCGCAACCCGCCCCCCGCCCCACACCCCCCCCACTCAACCCAGCTCCCCCTCCCAGGCAGTTCGTTCCAAACTGTGTAAAGTAGGGAGACCTGTTCCCCTCACCCTCCCCTTGCTTCCCCACCACCACTGCACCAATTTTGTTGACCCTTCCATGAACCCTGTTGCCTGCATATACCCAATCACGTGGCATGCATTGCCCCGCACAGTCCACACCCTTCGCTCAGCTCCCATCGGGGCTCATCTTTTAAAAAATATATTCATTCTCAGGAATGTGGGCGTCGCTGGCAAGGCCGGCATTTATTGCCCATCCCTAATTGCCCCTTGAGAAGGTGGTGGTGAGCCGCCTTCTTGAACCGCTGCAGTCCGTGTGGTGAAGGTGCTGTTAGGGAGGGAGTTCCAGGATTTTGACTCAGCGACAATGAAGGAACGGCCGATATATTTCCAAGTCAGGATGGTGTGTGACTTGGAGGGGAACATGGAGGTGGTGATGTTCCCATGTGCTGCACTGTCGGAGGGGCAGTGCTGAGGGAGCACCGCACTGTCGGAGGGTCAGTACTGAGGGAGTGCTGCACTGTCGGAGGGGCAGTACTGAGGGAGTGGCACACTATCAGGGGGCATTACTGAGGTAGTGCTGCACTGTTGGAGAGGCTGTACTAAGGCAGCACTGCACTGTCGGTGGGGCAGTACTGAGGGAGCGCTGCACTGTTGAAGGTGCCATCATTCGGATAAGACATTAAACCGAGGCCCCATCTGCTCTCTCAGGTGGATGTAAAAGATCTCACTTCACTATTGGAAGAAGAGCAGGAGAATTATCTCCGGTGTCCTGGAGCCAATAATTATCCCTCCACCAACACTAAAAACAGATTATCTGGTCATTATCACATTGCTGTTTGTGGGAGCTTGCTGTGCACAAATTAGCTGCCTCGTTTCCCACATTACAACAGTGACTACACTCCAAAAGTACTTCATTGGCTGTGAAGTACTTTGAGACGTCCGGTGGTGAAAGACACTGTAGAAATGCCTGTTTATTTTGGAAATTTAAGCTGCGAAGAGGCAGTTCTGGGAATTCCAATCATCAATTCTCACTCACACCGAAAGTTTCACCTTCTGCCATCTGTCCAACAATCCCGCCAACCGTCCCCACACTTACTGAAACTATTTCACGGATTGCTACCTGTGAAGCTCGAACATGACACGCCAAATGTGCTCGCACATACAGCCTGTGCGCACACATACACACAGCCTGTGCATGTACACTCACACACACACACATATACACAGCCTGTGCACGCACACACACACACACATACACACAGCCTGTGCACGCACATACACACACACACCCATGAACAGGTGAACACAAATATCCCTGCGTGTGTGCACACAACTGAAGGTTTCACAAGCAGGTGCCCAATATCCAGGAGCTCCTGTTTCACAGATTTTACCGATGTTCCCAGTAGCTGCCTTTCGATGCAGAGAGCGAAGTCTTAATATTGCGATGGGTTGGGCGCTGGGATATGGGGTGGGGGGTGCTGGGCGCTGGGGTACGTGGTGGGGGGGGGGTTGGGTACTGGGGTATGGGGTGGAGAGGCTGGGCACTGGGGTGCTGGGTGGGGGGCCTGGGTACGGGGTGGGGGGCTGGGCACTGGGGTACTGGGAGGGGGCGCTGGAGTGCAGGGTGGGGGGAGGGCTGGGTGCTGGGGTATGGGGTGGGGGGAGCTGGGCACTGGGTTACAGGGTGGGGGCGCTGGAGTGCAGGTTTGGGGGGGCTGGGCACTGGGGTACGGGCTGGGGGGGCTGGAGGGCTGGGTACTGGGTGGGGGGATTGGGCACTGGGGTACTGGGAGGGGGCGATGGAGTTCAGGGTGGGGGGTGGCTGGGTGCTGGGGTATGGGGTGGGGGGAGCTGGGCACTGGGCTACATGGTGGGGGCGCTGGTGTGCAGGTTGGGGGGGGCTGGGCACTGGGGTACAGGGTGGGGGGGCTGGGTACTGGGGTACAGGATGGGGGTGCTGGAGTGCAGGGTGTGGGGGTTGGGTACTGGGGTACGGGGGCTGAGCATTGGGGGACTGGTTTCCATATTCAGAAGTTGGGGTGAAAGGATGGAGAAGAGAGACCAACATAGAGCAGGAGGGTACCGGGCTCCATCTCTGCTCTGCACAAGGTGCTGGAACTGGCCTCGGCCACGCTGAGATCCTGAGGGGGAAAATAAGCCAGGGTCCCTGCTCCTGAACTCTGACCTGCGACCCCTGCTGGAACGTGCTTGTGAACAGGTTTAAGCTTTGTTGACACAGCTCCCCCACCTCCCCACCAAGGTGGAATAGCCCGGTCTCACTTGCTGTCTCGGAGCAGGGTGAAAAGTGGGAATGTGAATTGGATTCCAGGGGAGCCTCCTGCCTCTATCCCAGGGAGGGGGGTCCGGGGGCTCTGGTGCAGTGAGCACTCTCCTGAGCTGGAGCTAACCCGGCTTCTGAGACTCCCCCAACTCCCCGTCTGTAGATGCTGGTGGATGGGTAAAGGGGGGTGTGGGGCGAGGGGTGAGGATGGGGGTGAGAGATAGGGAGAGGGAATGGGGTGAGGGATGTGGAGGGGTGGGGATGAGCGAGGGGGAGTGAGGAGTGGGGTAAGGGATTGGATGGGGAGGGGTGGGGTGATGGATGGGGTAGGGTGAGAGGGAGTGTGAGGTGAGAAGCGGGGGGCGAGGGGAGTGGGGGAGAGGGGCGCGGGGATGGGGAAGGGGCGAGGATGGGGAGTGGGGGGAAGGGGCGAGGGGTGGAGATGGGGAGCGGAGAGGCCGGTTTAGGAATGTGAGGCATCCAACCTGGCTTGCAGCGCAAGGAGAGAAAATCAGTTCAGAAACAAAAGGTGTCACAACACGAGCCTGGCTGGAATGCGAGGGGGGGAGCGAGGAAGAGAGTGAGGAAGGGAGGGAGGGAGGGTCACAACTCACTCGCCGTCAGGGACCCTGTGGGGAAACCCTCTGGAACTGATTTCTAGCCCAATCTGCGATGGCGTTTCCATGGAAACACAAGTGATTGGTTGCCCGAGTGTGAGCATCCTCGGTACACATGTCTTCAATAAGGTGAGTTGCTGAGTGTTGGACTTCTGGCTCCGTCACAATCTCCCCAACTCACAGGGTGGCGAGGGCACTTATTGTCAGCCTGGACTTCATTGCTGCTCATTGACAATAACATGTGTTGCAGTCGCTCAAAAAAACTTGTTTTTAATGTTATAAATGATGCAGCGACCACAAAACATGCCCCTGTCAGAGTGAGAGCTCCCGCCACCAGGCAACTGTGTCCCCACTGACCGCAATCCTGCTGCTTAACCCCCCGCCCCTGTGCACAGGCAGCGAATAATCCTGCGATGCTTTTTAAGATGTAGCACAGGAGGAGGCCATTCGGCCCATCGAGCCTGTGCCGGCTCAGTCCCACTCCCCCCTGCCCCTTCCCCACAGAACCGGCAAAGGCTTCCTTTTCAGCTGTATCTTTGCTCTCTGGCGAGCGCAGGGGTTTCCGCTCACTCGTGGCCCCGGTGGTCGGTGTGATGACCTTTGCCCTGCTGTCCCCCTGTGAACGGTTTGGGTATATGGGGGAGTATATGGGGGAGACAGGGGGGGTATATGGGGGAGACAGGGGGGGTATATGGGGGAGACAGGGGGGGTATATGGGGGAGACATGGGGGGGTATATGGGGGAGACGGGGAGGGTATATGGGGGAGACGAGGAGGGTATATGGGGGAGACAGGGGGGTATATGGGGGAGACATGGGGGGGTATATGGGGGAGACAGGGGGGGGTATATGGGGGTGACAGGGGGGGGTATATGGGGGTGACAGGGGGGTGTATATGGGGGAGACGGGGGGTATATGGGGGTGACAGGGGGGTATATGGGGGAGACATGGGGGGTATATCGGGGAGACAGGGGGGGTATATGGGGGTGACAGGGGGGGTATATGGGGGAGACAGGGGGGGTATATGGGGGAGACGGGGGGGGTATATGGGGGAGACAGGGGGGTATATGGGGGAGACATGGGGGGGTATATGGGGGAGACGGGGGGTATATGGGGGAGACATGGGGGGTATATGGGGGAGACAGGGGGGTATATGGGGGTGACAGGGGGGGTATATGGGGGAGACAGGGGGTATATGGGGGAGACAGGGGGGGTATATGGGGGAGACAGGGGGGTATATGAGGGAGACATGGGGGGTATATGGGGAGACATGGGGGGGTATATGGGGAGACATGGGGGGGTATATGGGGGAGAGTATATGGGGGAGACAGGGGGGTATATGGGGGAGACATGGGGGGTATATGGGGGAGACGGGGGGGGTATATGGGGGTGACAGGGGGGTGTATATGGGGGAGACAGGGGGGTATATGGGGGTGACAGGGGGGGTATATGGGGGAGACATGGGGGGGTATATGGGGGAGACAGGGGGGTATATGGGGGAGACAGGGAGGGGGTATATGGGGGAGACAGGGGGGGACATTGCGGGGGGGGGGGTATAGTCTGTGCCAAGTGAGAGTCAAAGTGTCATGCCTGATTATTCGGGCGTTACACGGGCGCAATGCTCTGGCAGGATTGGCACTGTATTCGTGGCCCCGTGTCGGGGGTTGAAGGACCGCACTGGGAAATGAGAGTCTCCGGATTGGAGCAGAGCCGGTCCGTACGCCCACTGTGTCCCCAGCACTGTCACTGCTGCCTGGAACTGCCAGCTTGTGGTCAGTCGGGGGTCTGTCCTGGGCAGAAACACATGGACTGCTGCACCGACAGACGGATAACTCCACGCGGGTACAGCTGCCATGTGCCAACGAAGGAGGATCCACTCTCTCCGTGCGAGCAGTCACACCCATCTACAGCAAGAACGTGCATTTTTATAGCGCCTTTAACATAGTAAAATGGCCTGTGGTGCTTCACAGGAGCGTGAATCAGACATCATCATCATAGGCAGTCCCTCGAAATCGAGGAAAACTTGCTTCCACTCTAAAAGTGAGTTCACAGGTGACTGTACAGTCCAATATAGGAATTACAGTCTCTATCACAGGTAGGACAGTGGTTGAGGGTAAGGGTGGGTGGGGAGTCTGGTTTGCCGCACGCTCCTTCCGCTGCCTGCGCTTGATTTCTGCATGCTCTCGGCGACGAGACTCGAGGTGCTCAGCGCCCTCCCGGATGCACTTCCTCCACTTCGGGCGGTCTTTGGCCAGGGACTCCCAGGTGTCGGTGGGGATGTTGCACTTTATCAGGGAGGCTTTGAGGGTGTCCTTGTAACATTTCCTCTGCCACCTGGGGCTCACTTGCCGTGTAGGAGTTCCGAGTAGAGCGCTTGCTTTGGGAGTCTTGTGTCGGGCATGTGAACAATGTGGCCCACCCAACGGAGCTGGTCGAGCGTGGTCAGTGCTTCGACGCTGGGGATGTTGGCCTGGTTGAGGGCGCTAATATTGGTGCGTCTGTCCTCCCAGGGGATTTGCAGGATCTTGCGGAGACATCGTTGGTGATATTTCTCCAACGATTTGAGGTGTCCACTGTACATGGTCCACGTCTCTGAGCCATTCAGGCTACATACAGACAATGAGGTTCAACACTGCCTCCAGTGTGCTAACACAGCCTTCGGCCGCCTGAGGAAGAGAGTGTTCGAAGAGCAGGCCCTCAAATCTGCCACCAATCAGACATAATTTGACACAGAACCACATAAGGATATATCAGGAAAAATGGCCAAAAGCTTGGTCAAAGAGGTAGCTTTTAATGAGCATCTTAACGGAGGAGAGGCGGAGAGGTTCAGGCAGGGAGTTCTAGAGCTTGGGGCCCAGGCAGCTGAAAACATGGCCGCCAATGGTGGAGCGACTAAAATCGGGGATGCCCAAGAGACCAGAATTGGAGGAGCGCAGAGATCTCAGAGGGTTGTGGGGCTGAAGGAGATTACAGAGATAGGGAGGGCCGAGGCCATGGAGGGATTTGAGCACAAGGCAGGTAGATGGAGTTAAGATTCGGATCAGATTGAATGGCGGAACAGTCTGGAGGGGCTGAATGGCCTCCTCCTGTTCCTGTGTTCCTTCCGATGAAAACAAGGATGAGAATTTTGAAATCGAGGCGTTGCCGGAATGGGAGCCAATGTAGGTCAGCGAGCACAGGGGGTGATGGGTGAGCGGGACTGGGTGTGAGTTAGGACACGGGGCAGCAAGCACAGGGGATGATGGGCGAGTGAGACTTGGTGCGAGTTAGGACACGGGGCAGTGAGCACAGGGGATGATGGGTGAGTGAGACTTGGTGCGAGTTAGGACATGGGGCAGCGAGCACAGGGGGTGATGGGTGAGTGGGGCTCAGTGTGAGTTAGGACACGGGGCAGCAGTTTGGATGAGCTGAAGTTTAGGGAGGGTAGAAGGCTGGCCAGGAGAGTGTTGGCACAGGGTGTCAGAGCCAAGGCTACGCAGCGTCCCCAGTGCACACAGGCTCCGCTTCAAGCCACACTGTGCACCAGCAGAGTTAGGCAACCGTAACCAGACCTCACCCACGACTTCATGGGATTGTCTCTGAAGACCAGGGATCTTTGTAGCATGCGGGGTATTTCATAGAAGCTTACAGCGCAGGAGGAGGCCACTCGGCCCGTCGGGCCTGTGCTGGCTCTGTGAGTCGTGCTCAATCCCCCACCCCCTCCCCGCCTTGTGTCCGGGACCCTGTCAGCTCCCCGTCCTCCGGGACCCTGTCAGCTCCCCGTCCTCCGGGACCCTGTCCAACTCCCTTTAACATTATTGATGGAATCCGCTCCCACCACCTGTTCAGGGAGAGCGTTCCAGATCCCCATTACTCTGTGAAAACATTTCTCCTCATCTCCCCTCTCGATGTTCTGCCAATGATTTTAAATCCATGACCTCTGGTTATTGACCCACCGTTCAGAGGGAATGGTTTCTCTATTAAAACTTCTCCTCATCCTGAAAACCTCTGCTGGGTCACCTCTTCACCTTCTCTGTTCCAAGGAGAACAGTCCGAACTTTTCCAACGTAAGTTCCCTTTCCCTGGTAACATCCTGGTAAAGCTCCTCTGGACCCTTTCGAAGGCCTTTACGTCGTTCCTGCAATGTGGGGCCCAGAATTGGCCACAATACCCCAGCTGAAACTTAACCAGTGATTTATAAAGCATGATCTCTTTGCTTTTATATTCTATTCCTCTATTTGTGAATGGCCTCCTTCTGTGCTGTATGATTCTATGATTCTATAAACCCAAGTAACCCAGATGCTTTTTTAACCTCATCACCGTCGGTAAGTATTTGGATGCGCGGCTGTTTCCTGGGGAGACAGCACCATCCACTGGCGGCGACAGGAACAGCCGGCCCTCAGTGGCGGAGACGGCATTATTATTTCGGGAAGGCGTTTCGATATGAACTTGCCAGAACAAACAAAACTACTTCAAGAGGTCTACATATCAAACAATAATTTCACACCAAACTTCAACTGAAAATATTTTTACACCCATTAATTTAACAATTCAAACAAAGCAAGCGAAAAGTTTTAAAAAGTCTTGTTGACGAACAGATCTGAAACACAAAGAGGCCAGTTAGCCCCTCAAGCCTGTCTCGCCATTCAATCAGATGACGGCTGATCTGTATCTTAACTCCATCTAACCGCCTTGGTTCTGCGACCCTTAATACCCTTACCCAACAAAATCTATTTACTTTTTGTGGGAGAGTTCAAGATTTCAACCACCCTTTGTGTGAAGGAGTGCTTCCTGACGTCACCCCTCATCATCATAGGCAGTCCCTCGGAATCGAGGCAGACTTGCTTCCAATCCTGAAGTGAGTTCTTTGGTGGCTGAACAGTCCAATACGAGAACCACAGACTCCGTCACAGGTGGGACAGACAGTGGTTGAGGGAAGGGGTGGGTGGGACTGGTTTGCCGCACGCTCCTTCCGCTGCCTGCGCTTGATTTCTGCATGTTCTCGGCGACGAGACTCGAGGTGCTCAGCTCCCTCCCGGATGCACTTCCTCCACTTAGGGTGGTCTTTGGCCAGGGACTCCCAGGTGACAGTCAATGACTCCGCTCGGATTCACTGCAATATCCCGGTGGACAATGTAAAACGAGTTTTCACTATTGGAACTGACTCTCTCTGGAACAATATCGTTTGTGTTCCTGTCCCGTGATCTGAGGCCATTCTTTCGAAAGACAGAGCAGTCAAATAAAAACAATATCCGAAATTTGTGGCAGTGTTGGATGCCTTGGACACACCCTGTTTAACCTGGGTGCTCGCAATATTTATATTTATATAAAAGAAAGAACTTGCATTTCGATAGCGCCTTTCACGTCCAAAAGAGCTTTACAGCCAATGAAGTACTTTTTCTTGAAGTTTCGAAGACGGCACCCAATTTGTCTTTCTTTTGTATTTTCAGCCCTTGGAGGTCAGTTTTCAAGACATCAGTCACAGAGAGGGGAGAGGTCAGCTCTGGCCATTAGCATATCGTCACATAATTCAATAAAATGAACTAAAACCTTAACTTTAAAAAATGTTTTAATATAAATTTTATACAAATAAAATACAGTGAAAAACACATCAAACACTCCCACGGCAGGTACAGCAGGGGTTAGATACAGAGAAAAGCTCCCTCTACACTGTCCCATCAAACACTCCCAGGGCAGGTACAGCACGGGGTTAGATACAGAGTAAAGCTCCCTCTACACTGTCCCATCAAACACTCCCAGGGCAGGTACAGCACGGGGTTAGATACAGAGTAAAGCTCCCTCAAACTGTCTCATCAAACACTCCCAGGGCAGGTACAGCACGGGGTTAGATACAGAGTAAAGCTCCCTCTACACTGTCTCATCAAACACTCCCAGGGCAGGTACAGCACGGGGTTAGATACAGAGTAAAGCTCCCTCTACACTGTCTCATCAAACACTCCCAGGGCAGGTACAGCACGGGTTAGAGACAGAGTAATGCTCCCTCTACACTGTCCCATCAAACACTCCCAGGGCAGGTACAGCATGGGTTAGATACAGAGTAAAGCTCCCTCTACACTGTCCCATCAAACACTCCCAGGGCAGGTACAGGGGGTTAGATACAGAGTAAAGCTCCCTCTACACTGTCCCATCAAACACTCCCAGGGCAGGTACAGCACGGGTTAGATACAGAGTAAAGCTCTCTCTACACTGTCCCATCAAACACTCCCAGGGCAGGTACAGCACGGGGTTAGATACAGAGTAAAGCTCTGTTGCTTCTCTCACTGATCTGGCTGTCCTGTGGCCTCCCACAGTCAGACTGCCAATTGAGGGCAGGTTGGGGGCAGTTGGAGAAGCACTCTCAATCCTTTCCCCCCCGCTTCCCCCCTCCCTCCTCGCCAGTAGCACTCTCACAGTAGACAGGACACTTTCGCCCCATTAGGATGGGTGGACTGGGACTCAGGTCCCAGGTCTCATGTCCAGAGGCCTTGTAAAGAGCAGGTGCAGAGCAGGCCAGGGGTCGGGGAGACTTGGTGTCTGCCTGTCTGGCGCTCAGTCTGGCGATGGTCTGTGGCCATGGATGATACTGGACTTGGCTCTGTCTCCTTGCTCTTTGCCGATGAGCCTCAGTGCGGGTGATCCGGGGTTGGGGTCGGGGTCCCTGTAGCAGCTCCTCTGGAAACGCACCGAGCCGCCCGCCACCTCGAGGCCGTGTCGCTGGCAGAGTTCAGCAGCTGCCAGCTGGCTGTCCACAGCCAGCAGGTCCGTCAGGGTCCGCAGGGGGTAGCGGCAGTTGCGGCTACTGTAACCGTGGCTGAAGACGCGCAGCAGTCCGCGCCGCAGCGCCGGCAGGTGCCGGTGAACCGCGCAGCCCGGCAGAAAGGGCAGGCAGCGCACCACGCGCAGGCAACGTACAAAGTTCCCTTCCTCCAGCGCGCGGTTAATGCGGAACGCCTGCTGCACGTCAGGCACACCTCTGATGTGGTCAGGCAGGAGCAAGGCGTGATGGAGAGATTTCACCGACCCTAGGGACACAAGAGAGAGAGAATCTGGGATCATTACACAGCGAGAGAGAGAGAGTCTGGGATCGTTAGAGAGAGAGAGAGTGAGAGAGTCTGGGATCGTTAGAGAGAGAGAGAGAGAGAGAGTCTGGGATCGTTAGAGAGAGAGAGAGTGAGAGAGAGAGTCTGGGATCGTTAGACAGAGTGAGAGAGTCTGGGATCGTTAGAGAGAGAGAGAGAGTGAGAGAGAGAGTCTGGGATCATTAGAGAGAGAGAGAGAGAGTCTGGGATCATTAGAGAGAGAGAGAGAGAGAGTCTGGGATCGTTAGAGAGAGAGAGAGAGAGTCTGGGATCGTTAGAGAGAGAGAGAGTGAGAGAGTCTGGGATCGTTAGAGAGAGAGAGAGAGAGTGTCTGGGATCGTTAGAGAGAGAGAGAGAGTCTGGGATCGTTAGAGAGAGAGAGAGAGTGAGAGAGTCTGGGATCGTTAGAGAGAGAGAGAGTCTGGGATTGTTACACAGAGAGAGAGAGTCTGGGATCATTAGAGAGAGAGAGAGAGAGTCTGGGATCATTAGAGAGAGAGAGAGAGTCTGGGATCATTAGAGAGAGAGAGAGAGAGAGAGAGTCTGGGATCGTTAGAGAGAGAGAGAGAGAGAGAGAGAGTCTGGGATCGTTAGAGAGAGAGAGAGTGAGAGAGTCTGGGATCGTTAGAGAGAGAGAGAGTGAGAGAGAGAGTCTGGGATTGTTACAGAGAGAGAGAGAGAGTCTGGAATCATTAGAGAGAGAGAGAGAGAGAGTCTGGGATCATTAGAGAGAGAGAGAGAGAGTCTGGGATCGTTAGAGAGAGAGAGTGAGAGAGTCTGGGATCGTTAGAGAGAGAGAGAGAGAGAGAGAGTCTGGGATCGTTAGAGAGAGAGAGAGAGTCTGGGATTGTTAGAGAGAGAGAGAGTCTGGGATTGTTACACAGAGAGAGAGAGAGTCTGGGATCATTAGAGAGAGAGAGTCTGGGATCGTTAGAGAGAGAGAGAGTGAGAGAGTCTGGGATCGTTAGAGAGAGAGAGAGTCTGGGATTGTTACACAGAGAGAGAGAGAGTCTGGGATCATTAGAGAGAGAGAGAGAGTCTGGGATCGTTAGAGAGAGAGAGAGTGAGAGAGTCTGGGATCGTTAGAGAGAGAGAGAGAGAGTCTGGGATCGTTAGAGAGAGAGAGTGAGAGAGAGAGTCTGGGATCGTTAGAGAGAGAGAGAGAGTCTGGGATTGTTACAGAGAGAGAGAGAGAGTCTGGAATCATTAGAGAGAGAGAGAGAGAGAGTCTGGAATCATTAGAGAGAGAGAGAGAGAGAGTCTGGGATCATTAGAGAGAGGGAGAGAGAGTCTGGGATCATTAGAGAGAGAGAGAGAGAGAGTATGGGATCGTTAGAGAGAGAGAGAGAGTCTGGGATCGTTAGAGAGAGAGAGAGTGAGAGAGTCTGGGATCGTTAGAGAGTGAGAGAGAGTCTGGGATCGTTAGAGAGAGAGAGAGTGAGAGAGTCTGGGATCGTTAGAGAGAGAGAGAGAGAGAGAGTCTGGGATCGTTAGAGAGTGAGAGAGAGTCTGGGATCGTTAGAGAGAGAGAGAGAGTCTGGGATCGTTAGAGAGAGAGAGAGAGAGAGAGAGTCTGGGATCGTTAGAGAGAGAGAGAGAGAGAGTCTGGGATCGTTAGAGAGAGAGAGAGAGTCTGGGATCGTTAGAGAGAGAGAGAGAGTGAGAGAGTCTGGGATCGTTAGAGAGAGAGAGAGTCTGGGATCGTTAGAGTGAGAGAGAGAGAGTCTGGGATCGTTAGAGAGAGAGAGAGAGTGAGAGAGTCTGGGATCGTTAGAGAGAGAGAGAGTCTGGGATTGTTAAACAGAGAGAGAGAGTCTGGGATCATTAGAGAGAGAGAGAGAGAGTCTGGGATCATTAGAGAGAGAGTCTGGGATCATTAGAGAGAGAGAGAGAGTCTGGGATCATTAGAGAGAGAGAGAGAGAGAGTCTGGGATCGTTAGAGAGAGAGAGAGAGTCTGGGATCATTAGAGAGAGAGAGAGAGTCTGGGATCGTTAGAGAGAGAGAGAGAGAGAGTCTGGGATCGTTAGAGAGAGAGAGAGTGAGAGAGTCTGGGATCGTTAGAGAGAGAGAGTGAGAGAGAGTCTGGGATCGTTAGAGAGAGAGAGTCTGGGATCGTTAGAGAGAGAGAGAGAGTCTGGGATCGTTAGAGAGAGAGAGAGTCTGGGATCGTTAGAGAGAGAGAGAGAGTGAGAGAGAGTCTCGGATCGTTAGAGAGAGAGAGAGTGAGAGAGAGAGTCTGGGATCGTTAGAGAGAGAGAGAGAGTGAGAGAGTCTGGGATCGTTAGAGAGAGAGAGAGTCTGGGATTGTTACACAGAGAGAGTCTGGGATCATTAGAGAGAGAGAGAGAGAGTCTGGGATCGTTAGAGAGAGAGAGAGAGTCTGGGATCATTAGAGAGAGAGAGAGAGTCTGGGATCATTAGAGAGAGAGAGAGAGAGAGAGAGAGAGTCTGGGATTGCTACAGAGAGAGAGATTTTGGGATTGTTACACAGAGAGAGAGAGAGAGTCTGGGATCGTTAGAGAGAGAGTGAGTGTGTGTCTGGGATCAACATTATTGGGTAAAGAAAGACTTGCATTTATATAGCGTCTTTCACAACTACCTCAAAGCACTTTACAGCCAATTAAGTACTTTTGAAGTGTAGTCACTGTTGTAATGTGGGAAACATGGCAGCCAATTTGTGCACAGCAAGCTCCCACAAGCAGCAGTGTGATAATGACCAGAATTCTGTTTTTTTGTGATGTTGATTGAGGGATAAATATTGGCCCCAGGACACCGGGATAACTCCCCTGCTCTTCTTCGAAATAGTGCCATGGGATCGTTTACGTCCGCCTGAGAGAGCAGACGGGGCTTCGATTTAATGTCTCATCCAAAAGACGGCACCTCCAACAGTGCAGCTCTCCCTCAGTACTGCCCCTCCGACAGTGCGGGGCTCCCTCAGTCCTGCCCCTCCGACAGTGCAGCTCTCCCTCAGGACTGCCCCTCCGACAGTGCGGCTCTCCCTCAGTACTGCCCCTCCGACACTGCGGCGCTCCCTCAGCAGTGCCCCAGCACTGCCCCTCCGACAGTGCAGCGCTCCCTCAGTACTGCCCCTCCGACAGTGCAGCGCTCCCTCAGTACTGCCCCTCCGACAGTGCAGCGCTCCCTCAGTACAGCCCCTCCGACAGTGCAGCGCTCCCTCAGTACAGCCCCTCCGACAGTGCGGCGCTCCCTCAGTACTGCACTGGATTGTCAGCCTGGATATTTGTGCTCAAGTCCCTGAAGTGGGGCTCGAACCCATGACCTTCTGGCCCAGAGGCGAGAATGCTGCCCACTGGGTAAAGCTACAGATAAACTGTGGAATATAGCTTAATACAGGATCTGTATAAATCCTTAAGGGGAAAGAGCTCTACTTACCCAATGAAACAACCATGCTCGGCAAATGGGGTGCGAGACAACAGAAAACTAACGGAAAGAGCGCAGAAAGGTGCGAAGAATAGTGTCGACCCGGAGACGGGGAGAGGTCAAGAGCAGCAAAGGATGACAAAAAGATAGTCAGAGCTGCAAAAAGGGACTACGAAAAGAAATTTGTGAGGGATATCAAAGCTAACACCAAAAGTTTTAACAATTATATTAGTGAAATGGTAACATGGGTCCTTTAAAAGTAGCTACGGGAAATATTGCAAATGAAAATAAGGAAATGGCAAACTTGTTGAATAATCACTTTACAGTCTTCACAGTCGGGGAATAGGATTTACCCGATAGTCCAAGGAAACTAATGCTGAATCAACGACTGGAACTCACCAAACATAACGTCAGCAAGAAAAGAGTATTGGAAAAAACAATGCCACTGAAACCCGACAAATCTCCTGGACCCGAGCTCCCTCTACACTGTCCCATCAAACACTCCCAGGGCAGGTACAGCACGGGGTTAGATACAGAGTAAAGCTCCCTCTACACTGTCCCATCAAACACTCCCAGGGCAGGTACAGCACGGGGTTAGATACAGAGTAAAGCTCCCTCTCCACTGTCCCATCAAACACTCCCAGGGCAGGTACAGCACAGGTTAGATACAGAGTAAACCTCCCTCTACACTGTCCCATCAAACACTCCCAGGGCAGGTACAGCACGGGGTTAGATACAGAGTAAAGCTCCCTCTCCACTGTCCCATCAAACACTCCCAGGGCAGGTACAGCACAGGTTAGATACAGAGTAAAGCTCCCTCTCCACTGTCCCATCAAACACTCCCAGGGCAGGTACAGCACAGGTTAGATACAGAGTAAAGCTCCCTCTACACTGTCCCATCAAACACTCCCAGGGCAGGTACAGCACGGGGTTAGATACAGAGTAAAGCTCCCTCTACACTGTCTCATCAAACACTCCCAGGGCAGGTACAGCACGGGGTTAGATACAGAGTAAAGCTCCCTCTACACTGTCCCATCAAACACTCTCAGGGCAGGTACAGCACGGGTTAGATACAGAGTAAAGCTCCCTCTCCACTGTCCCATCAAACACTCCCAGGGCAGGTACAGCACGGGTTAGATACAGAGTATCTGTGCTGTAAACTTGTATGGTTGTAGGAGGCGGCTGTCGGAGGATACGATTGATGGGAACACCTTGCCCACCCCCACCCCCAGGCTCGCTCCGTGAACTGCGGAGATGAGCGGGGTTCTTTAAACCAAAAGCAAAATAACGCGGATGCTGGAATCTGAAATAAAAACAGAAATTGCTGGAAACACTCAGCAGGTCAGGCAGCATCTGTGGAGAGAGAAACAGAGTGAACATTTCAGGTCGATGACCCTTCATCAGAATCCCGATGGAAGGTCACTGGTTTGTTTAATCCGCCGGGCACCGACGTACCCAGGTTATACAGCAGGGCGAGAGCCTGAAACTCGGCTTCATTCTCGTACTCCCCAGTGCAGTAGCTGGTGAGCAGGCAGCTGAAGCACTCCTGCACATGCACATCATTCATCTTCGGATCAAAGACCTGGATGGGCTCTTCGCAGAGCCAGTACGCGGCACAGATGAGGAAGCGCAGACTCTTCTCCAGAATGGTCACTGCCACACGGCCCCTGACCCGCTGGATGGTCATGTCCTGGCGGACACTGCGCAGGCGGTCAAACACGTAGTCGTAGACCTCCGCCCAGGGCCCCTCGCGCCCGGGAACGATCTCATCGATCAAGTAATGGACCGTTTGCAGCAAGACAGCGGCCGGGCGAAGCTCACACAGTCGAGCAGCCTCCTTCCCGGCCGCGGGCCGCGAATATTCCTTCACCGCCCTCCGCGGGTCGGCTCTGGGCACCCGGTCTCCCGCCGTTCCCGCCAGGATTTCGAACTTGTGAAGTCGCATCTGCCTCTGTCGCTCTTCCCTCTCGCGGTCCGGACACATCCCGGGGCAGGTTCCCGTCCGGGCAACATCCGGCTCGGCGCGCCTCACAGACGTCATGTCCGCGGTCGGCAAAACAGCATTCCCGACAAGGAATATCCCGGCCTGAGGAAGGAAAGGGGAGACACACAGGGATATGAGCAGGGAGAGATCCTTCGCTCCCCTCGTTATTCAGTCGGCTAAGATCACAGAACGATGCAGCACGAGAGGGGGCCATTGGCCCCATCGAGCCTGTGCCGGCTCGGTGAGAGCGCGATCCAATCAGTCCCACTCCCCCAGCCTTTTCCCCGCAGCCCGGCAAACTTTCCTTCACAAGTATTTAACTTATTCTCTTTTGAAAGTTATTGTTGAATCTGCTTCCTTTCAGGAAGCGCCTTCCAGATCGTAACTGGGGATTGAGGAGGGTGAGGGTGAGGGGGCAGGGGGAGAAGAGTGAGGGGGCGGGGGGTGGGGGAAAGAGAAGAGTGAGGGTGGGGGGGGAGAAGAGAAGAGTGAGGGTGGGGGGGGGAAAGAGAAGAGTGAGGGTGGGGGGGGGGAAAGAGAAGAGTGAGGGTGAGGGGGGGAGAAGAGTGAGAGGGGGGGGAGAAGAGTGAGGGGGAGGGGGGGAGGAGAGTGAGGGGGAGGGGGGAGGAGAGTGAGGGGGAGGGGGGGGAGGAGAGTGAGGGGGAGGGGGGGAGGAGAGTGAGGGGGAGGGGGGGGAGGAGAGTGAGGGGGAGGGGGGGGAGGAGAGTGAGGGGGAGGAGAGTGAGGGGAGGGGGGGGAGGAGAGTGAGGGTGGGGGGGAAGAAGAGTGAGGGTGGGGGGGGGGGAGAAGAGTGAGGGTGGGGGGGGGAGAAGAGTGAGGGGGGGGAGAAGAGTGAGGGGGAGGGGGGGGAGAAGAGTGAGGGGGAGGGGGGGAGGAGAGTGAGGGGGAGGGGGGGAGGAGAGTGAGGGGGAGGGGGGGGAGGAGAGTGAGGGGGAGGGGGGGAGGAGAGTGAGGGGGAAGGGGGGGAGGAGAGTGAAGGGAGGGGGGGAGGAGAGTGAGGGGAGGAGAGTGAGGGGGAGGGGGGGGGAGAGTGAGGGGGAGGGGGGGGAGAGTGAGGGGGAGGGGGGAGAGTGAGGGGGAGGGGGGGGAGGAGTGAGGGGGAGAGGGGGAGGAGAGGGAGGGGGGAGGAGAGGGGGAGGGGGAGGAGAGTGAGGGGGAGGGGGGGAGAGTGAGGGGGAGGGGGGGGGAGAGTGAGGGGGAGGGGGAGAGTGAGGGGGAGGGGGGGGAGAGTGAGGGGGGGAGAGTGAGGGGGAGGGGAGGGAGAGTGAGGGGGAGGGGGGGAGGAGAGTGAGGGGGAGGGGGGAGGAGAGTGAGGGGGAGGGGGGGGAGGGAGAAGGGGGGGAGGAGAGTGAGGGGGAGGGGGAGAGAGAGGGGAGGGGGAGGGGGTGAGGGGTGAGGGGAATTTCCCAATGCCGGACGGGGCGCCCCTCCCCACCGCCCGGCGGGATGTTCCACTGTGGGAGGCGGCATTCTCCGCCTCGCTCGCCATTCGGCCGGAAATGCGGCGCAAACGCCCGCGCCCCCCGCTCCGGCCCGCGCCCCGGCCTCTCCCCGCTCCCCGCCTGAGCACAGGCCCCAGGCTCCGGCCTCTCCCCGCTCCCCGGCCGCAGCCTGAGCTCAGGCCCCGGCCTCTCCCCGCTCCCCGTCCGCAGCCTGAGCTCAGGACCCGGGCCACGGCCTCGCCCCGCTCCCCGGCCGCAGCCTGAGCTCAGGCCCTGGGCTCCGCGACTCACCCTGGCCGCAGCTCCCCTGCGCCGTCCGGCGGCGGCGGCCGGTACTGCCCCTTGTCGCTCTATCGCCTGATTTTCCTCCTTTGCGCCGATTTCCCCCTTTCCCAAGTCGATGTACCGCCGCTTCTCTCCATTGCCCACTCAGATTCCAACAGCCTGAATTTAGCGCCTTTAAAGGCGATTCACAGGAGGCTAAATCAGACACAATATTGACACCGAGCCACAAAAGGCGATATCAGGACAAGTGACCAAAAACAGGGAGGTTTTAAGTAGCGTCTTAAACAAGAGAGGTCAAGAAGTTTAGGGAGCGAATTCCACAACTTAGGGCCCGGGCACGGCCAAAGCTCAACAAGGCAGAATTGGAGGAGCGCAGAGATCTCGGGCATGTCTAGCTGGAGGGGGTTACAGAGATCGGGAGGGGTGTAGGCTAGAGGAGGTTACAGAGATAGGGAGTGTGTAGGGCTGGAGGTGGTTACAGAGATCTTGGAGAGTAATAGGGCTGAAGGGGGTTACAGAGATAGGGAGGGGTGTAGCATCTGCAGCAGGTTACAGAGTTAGGAAGAGGTGTAGGGCTGAAGGAGGTTACAGCAATAGGGAGGGTTGTAGGGGCTGGAGGAGTTTAGAGAGATAGGGAGGGGTGTAGGGCTGGCGGAGGTTATAGAGATAGGGTGGGGTGTAGAAACATAGAAAATAGGTGCAGGAGTAGGCCATTCGGCCCTTCGAGCCTGCACCACTATTATTGAATGATCATAGCTGATCATTCACCTCAGTACCCCTTCCCTGCTTTCTCTCCATACCCCTTGATCCCTTTAGCCGTAAGGGCCGCATCTAACTCCCCCTTGAACATATCCAACGAACTGACATCAACAACTCTCTGCGATAGGAAATTCCACAGGTTAACAACTCTCTGAGTGAAAAAGTTTCTCCTCATCTCAGTCCTAAATGGCTTACCCCTTATCATAAGACTGGACTTCCCCAACATCGGGAACATTCTTCCTAGATCTAACCTGTCCTGTCCCGTCAGAATCTTATATGTTTCTATGAGATCCCCTCTCATCCTTCTAAACACCAGTGAAGAAAGGCCCAGTCGATCCTGTCTCTCCTCATATGTCAGTCCAGCCATCCCGGGAATCAGTCTGGTGAACCTTCGCTGCACTCCCTCAATAGCAAGAACGTCCTTCCTCAGATTAGGGGACCAAAACTGAATACAATATTCCAGATGAGGCCTCACCAAGGCCCTGTACAACTGCAGTAAGACCTCCCTGCTCCTATACTCAAAACCCCTAGCTATGAAGACCAACATACCATTTGCCTTCTTCACTGCCTGTTGTACCTGCATGCCAACTTTCAATTACTGATGTACCATGACACCCAGGTCTCGTTGCACCTCCCCTTTTCTTAATCTTCCACCATTCAGATAATATTCTGTCTTCATGTTTTTGCCCCCAAAGTGGATAACCTCACATTTATCCACATTATACTGCATCTGCCATGCATTTATCCACTCATCTAACCTGTCCAAGTCACCCTGCAGCCTCTTAGTGTCCTCCTCACAGCACACACCGTCACCCAGTTTAGTGTCATCTGCAAACTTGGAGATATTAAACTCAATTCCTTCATCTCAATCATTAATGCACTGAGCCCTGCGGCACCCCACTAGTCACTGCCTGCCATTCTGAAAAGGACCCGTTTATCCCAACTCTCTGCTTCCTGTCTGCCAACCAGTTCTCTATCCACGTCAGTACATTACCCCCAATATGATGTGCTTTAATTTTGCACAATAATCTCATGTGGCACCTTGTCAAAAGCCTTTTGAAAGTCCAAATACACCACATCCACTGGTTGTCCCTTGTCCACTCCACTAGTTACATCCTCAAAAAATTCCAGAAGATTTGTCAAGCACGATTTCCCTTTCATAAATCCATGTTGACTTCGACCGATCCTGTCACTGCTTTCCAAATGCATTGTTATTTCATCTTTAATAATTGATTCCAACATTTGAAAGTCCAAATACACCACATCCACTGGTTGTCCCTTGTCCACTCCACTAGTTACATCCTCAAAAAATTCCAGAAGATTTGTCAAGCACGATTTCCCTTTCATAAATCCATGTTGACTTCGACCGATCCTGTCACTGCTTTCCAAATGCATTGTTATTTCATCTTTAATAATTGATTCCAACATTTTCCCCACAACTGATGTCAGGCTAACCGGTAATCTCTCATGTATTAAGTAGTGGGGAGGAGAGACCAATTGCTTTTGCTTCAGTGCCAGTGAGAGTAATTATGCGCAAATTGAAAGGGAAGCTTTGGCATTAATTTTTGGGGTCAAGAAATTTCACAAATACTTGTATAGTCGTAAGTTTACCTTCGTTACGGACCATAAGCCCCTAACAGCAATCCTCCATCCAAAGTCCCCAGTTCCAACATTAACTGCAGCCCGAATGCAGAGATGGGCTTTGATTTTGTCAGCATATACATATGATATTGAATACAGACGATCAGCTGATCACAGTAATGCTGATGCAATGTCTAGATTGCCTTCCCCATCACAAGTTACACCTGATAGGGAAGAAGTGTTTTATTTTTCATACGTTGATGAACTGCCAGTCACAGCTGAAGAGATTGGTAGAGCAACCAAACATGACCCAGTGATGTCAAAGGTGTATGATTATATTGCTAATGGATGGCCAAACCAGCTAACAGACAACGATACACATCCATTCTTCATTCGTAGGAATGAATTATCAGTCGATAAAGATTGTATCATGTGGGGTGCAAGAGTGGTTATACCAAATAAATTCAGGTCCAAATTATTAGGAGACCTCCATGACCAGTACCTGGGAATGTGCTTGACCAAGAGTTTTGCACGCAATTATTTATGGTGGCCAGGTCTTGACAAAGATATAGAGTACATCGTGAGTCAGTGTACGACATGTCAATCGGTAAGCAAGCAACCACCACCAGTACCATTACAGCCATGGAAATGGCCTCCCAGGGTGTGGCAAAGGCTACATATTGATTTTGCTGAGTTAGAAGGACAACAATTGTTCATTGTGATTGATAGCCATTCAAAGTGGGTTGAGGTGTTTCCAATGTGGAAAATAATAACAAGTAAAACATTGGACATTTTACGAAAATTATTTTCTTCATTTGGCCTCCCTGAAGAGATTGTTTCGGATAATGGACCACAATTTCGTTCAGAAGAATTTGCACAATTCATGACCAAAAATGGTGTGAAGACCTACGTTTGTCTTCACCAATCTTTTTCTCTTCACATATCTGTAGAAGCTTTTGCAGTCAGTTTTTATGATCCCAGCAAGCTTCTTCTCGTACTCTATTTTCCCCCCTCTTAATTAAACCCTTTGTCCTCTGCTGAATTCTAAATTTCTCCCAATCCTCAGGTTTGCTGCTTTTTCTGGCCAATTTATCTGCCTCTTCCTTGGATTTAACACTATCCTTAATTTTCCTTGTTAGCCACGGTTGAGCCACCTTCCCCGTTTTATTTTTACTACAGACAGGGAGAGGTGTAGGGCTGGAGGAGGTTACAGAGATAGGGAGGGTTGTAGGGGGTTACATAGCTGTAGGGTTCTAGGTGTAGAATTTACTAATATTTCGCAAAGATTCCTGGTACCTTTCCCCTGCAGAGGAGAACCCCTTCCTGGACTTTTAAAATGAGTTTAAAGGGGCAGACGAAGCCTGCGGGGGATAAAAGGGGGTGCATTCATGGGGACCCCCCCCCCCCAGTGTTTGGACTCATAGGAAAGGGAATTTAATTTGGAACTATCTACCAGAAAGTCTGAAATCCTAAAGTGCACATGGAAGAAACTACGCACTTTAATCAAATTTGGGATTTTTAAAAGATGAATGTTGGGTCGGCAAGAAAAGGGGTGGGGTCAATCTCTAAAGGGCCAGTTTGAACATTGGAGCTAATCAAATTGTCTGGGAACTGTTTACTCTCAAAAACTTGCACCTAGAAAACATTAGCATTCAAACAATCGACCACGGAAGAAACAGTATCACCCCACCCAGAGGACCCAAATGTCACATACATATTCCAACACCTTTTCAACAGGCGTAGAAATATCTGGCTCAGGCCGGACTAGCACAATGGACGAGAGCTCACCAACTTCGAAAAGCCTATTAACGGCAGATTAAAACCACTTAATCAAGTTTCAGTTAGCTGGGCTGCAAAATTGAAACAAAGAGCTGAGCTAGATTTGATGGAAGATAAGGAAGTCTGTTTTAGTATAATTGAAGCCTGTTCTGGCAGTTAGGTGCTTCTAGAGACACTATTAAGTTAGCAGTCTCGTTGCATAAGTTCTACACCAGCCTCGAAAAGTGGGACCCCGAAACATCGGCAAAAGGAATCTCTAAAACCCAGAAGGGCAGCACCACGACAGCAAACAGGCCGTCAAAACCACTATCGGAAAGTTTTGGACCATCGCAACCAATCAAACAGTCAACCGGAACCAACCCGACAAAACCAAATAAAAACCGAAGATTTTTCCACTCTACAAGCTGGTCCTACGCTACCAACAGAACACAGACTCAAACAAGGACACAGACTGGAACACAGACACAGACACAAGCAGCCTGCTTCCTCTACAGTGAAGAAATGGAGTCGTGAAGGAAACTACCAGAACTCATCAAGAACTGACCGAGCACGAGGCCCACGAAACAGAAGGTTGTCAGCAACCAAATTGACAACCACTCTATAATCTACTTCTGAACGACCCAACGAATGAGAAATTACCAAAAAGGACTAACTAAAACTATTCCTAACCATACAGCCAAAATGCAACTTACCGCATCAACGGATGCACCCCAACCGAAGACTACGCAGTCCGAAGTCCTCTCCTCCGCCCGGGGTGCGGCTCGCCTAGAAGACTAAGTGCAGCGAACCCCGAAACCATGATTCACCAGCAACTGTCTAAAGGGATTGGTGAGCATAGCCCCTGAACCCCCCCAGAGCTATAACTTAGTTAGGGGAATTGGGAGGGGAGGGGAGAGGGGGGGGGAGACTGGGATAACTTGTGTACATGTGTCAACATTCTCCTCTTTACCCCATTTAGAGTTTAAGCTGTATTCTTTTCCCCACAGGCTGTAATTTGACATTTTATTCAATGTGTTGTACCCCTCAGTGTGTAATGGTATTCCTATTCTATGTGTGTTATTAAAGCTGTGCCTTTTACTTCTTTTTAAACACAATAAAGCCATACCTGTTTCCTACCTTGAAACCGATTGTCTGTCCAAGTCTGTCACAGTCCCTTCATAATTCCAGTGTCTAGAACCAAGGCTGTGGGAGCGATTCGGAACCACTCATATAAGGTCAGAAGGGAAAGCTGACCCCCTGAAAATCACCCCTTACATAGGGGCTGGAGGAGGTTACAGAGATAGGGGGGTTATAGGTGATGGGGCGGGGGGGGGGGGGGTTTGCAGGGATAGGGAGAGTTGTAGTGGCTGAAGGAGGTTACAGAGAGAGTGTTCTAGGGCTGGAGGAGTTTGCAGAGATCTTGGAGGGTTGTATGGCTGGAGGAGGTTACAGAGATAGGGAGGAATGTAGGGGCTGGGGGAGGTTACAGAGATAGGGAGGAATGTAGGGGCTGGGGGAGGTTACAGAGATAGAGAGCGTTGTAGGGCTGGCGGAGGTTACAGAGATAGAGAGGGGTGTAGGGCTAGAGGAGGTTACAGAGATAGGGAGTGTTCTAGGGCTGGACGAGGTTGCAGAGATAGGGAGGGGTACCAGGGCTGGATGAGGTTACAGAAATAGGGAGCTTTGTAGGGCTGGAGGAGGTTACAGAGATTGAGAGGGTGTAGTGCTGGAGAAGGTTGCAGAGATAGGGAGGGGTGTAGAGGCTAGACGAGGTTACAGAGATAGGGAGGGATGTAGGGATGGAGGAGGTTACAGAGATAGGGAGGGATGTAGGGCTGGAGGAGGTTGCAGAGATAGGAAGGTGTGTAGGCCTAAAGAAAGTTACAGAGATAGGGAGTGTTCTAGGGTTGGAGGAGGTTGCAGAGATCCTGGAGGGTTGTATGTTTCGAAGAGGTTACAGAGATAGGGAGGGGTTTAGGGCTGAAGGAGGTTAGAGATGCAGTGAGGGGTTCGGCTGAACAAGGTTACAGAGATAAGAAGGGGTGTAGGGGCTGGAGGAGGTTATAGAAATAGGGAGGGGTATAGAGGCTGGAGGAGATTACAGAGATAGGGAGGGGTGTAGGGGCTAGATGAGGTTGCAGAAATAGGGAGCTTTGTAGGGCTGGAGGGGGTTACAGAGATAGGGAGGGGTATAGGGCTGGAGGAGGTTACAGAGATAGGGAGTGGTATAGGGCTGGTGGACGTTACAGAGATACAGTGGAGTGTTGGACTGGACAAGGTTACAGAGATAGGGAGAGCTGTAGGGGCAGGAGGAGGTTACAGAGATAGGAAGGAATGTAGGGGCTGGGGGAGGTTACAGAGATGGAGAGGGTTGTAGGGCTGCAGGAGGCTACAGAGAAAGGAGGGTTATAGGGGCAGGAGCGAGTTGCAGAGACAGAGATGGTTGTATGGCTGGAGGAGGTTACAGACATAAAAGGGTTCTTGGGGCTGGAGGAGGTTACAGAGATAGGGAGGGGTGTAGGGATGGAGGAGGTTACAGAGATAGTGAGGTATGTAGGGCTGGAGGAGGTTACAGGGATGGGGAGTTTTCTAGGGCTGGAGGAGTTTGCAGAGATCTTGGAGGGATGTATGGCTAGAGGAGGTTACAAAGATAGGAAGGGGTATAGGGCTGAAGGAGATTACAGAGATGCAGTGAGGTGTTTGGCTGGACGAGGTTACAGAAATAGGGAGGTGTGTAGGGGCTGGAAGAGGTTACAGAGATAGGGAGGGCTGGAGGAGTTAACAGAGATAGGGAGGGGTGTAGGGGCTGGAGGAGGTTACAAAGATAGGCAGGGGTGTAGGGCTGGAGAAGGTTGCAGAGATAGGGAGGGTTGTATGTCTGGAGGAGGTTGCAGAGATAGGGAGAGTTGTAGGGGCTAGAAAGGGTGACGGAGATAGGGAGAGGTGTAGGGCTGGAGGAGTTTACAAAGATCGGGAGGGTTGTAGTGGCTGGAGGAGGTTACAGAGATAGGGAGGTGTGTAGAGATGGAGAAGGTTACAGAGATAGGGAGAGTTGTAGGGGCTGGAGGAGGCTACAGAGATAGGGAGGGGTGTTGGGCTGGAGGACATTACAAAGATAATGCAGTGTGTAGGGCTGGCGTAGATTTCAGAGATAATGAGGTATGTAGGGCTGGAGGAGGTTACAGAGATAGGGAGTGTTCTAGGGTTGGAGGAGGTTACAGAGATAGGGAGGGTTGCAGGGCTGGAGAAAGTTACAGAGATACAGTGCGATGTTGGACTGGACGAGGTTACAGCGATTGGGAGGGGTGTAGGGACTGGAGGGAGTTACAGAGATAGGGAGGATTGTAGGGGCTGGAGGACATTACCAAGATAATGTGGTGTGTACGGCTGGAGGAGGTTACAGAGAGAGTGAGTAGGGCTGAAGGAGGTTACAGAGATAGGGACTGTTCTAAGGCTGGACGAGGTTGTAGAGATTTTGGAGGGTTGTATGGCTGGAGGAGGTTACATAGATAGGGAGGGGTGTAGGGACTGGAGGGGGTTACAGAGATAGGGAGAGTAGTAGGGGCTGGAGGAAGTTAGAGATAGGGAGGTGTATAAGTCTGGAGGAGGTTACAGAGATTGGGAGGGGTATAGGGCTGGATGTGGTTACAGAGATAGGGAAGTGTGTAGGCGTTGGAGGGGTTTACTGAGATAGGGAATGGTGTTGGTTGGACGAGGTTACAGAGATAGGGAGGGGTGTAGGGCTGGAGGGACTTACAGAGATAGGGAGGTGTGTTGGGCTGGAGGAGGTTACAGAGATAGGGAGGGGTGTTGGGCTGGAGGAGGTTACAGAGATAGGGAGGGGTGTAGGGCTGGAGGGACTTACAGAGATAGGGAGGTGTGTTGGGCTGGAGGAGGTTACAGAGATAGGGAGGTGTGTTGGGCTGGAGGAGGTTACAGAGATAGGGAGGTGTGTTGGGCTGGAGGAGGTTACAGAGATAGGGAGGTGTGTTGGGCTGGAGGAGGTTACAGAGATACAGAGGGTTGTCGTGGCTGGAGGACATTACGAAAATAATGCAGTGTGTCGGGCTGGAGGAGGTTAGAGATAGGGAGGATATAGGGGCTGGAGGAGGTTACAGAGATAGGGAGGGGTGTAGCAGCTGGAGGAGGTTACGGATAGGGAGGATGTACGGGCTGGAGGGAGTTACAGAGATACAGAGGGTTGTAGTGGCTGGAGGACATTACGAAGATAATGCAGTGTGTAGGGCTGGAGGAGGTTACAGAGATAGGGAGGATGTAGGGGCTGGAGGGGGTTACAGAGATAGGGAGGAAACATAGAAACATAGAAAATAGGTGCAGGAGTAGGCCATTCGGCCCTTCTAGCCTGCACCGCCATTCAATGAGTTCATGGCTGAACATGCAACTTCAGTACCCCATTCCTGCTTTCTCACCATACCCCTTGATTCCCCTAGTAGTAAGGACTTCATCTAACTCCTTTTTGAATATATTTAGTGAATTGGCCTCAACAACTTTCTGTGGTAGAGAATTCCACAGGTTCACCACTCTCTGGGTGAAGAAATTCCTCCTCATCTCGGTCCTAAATGGCTTCCCCCTTATCCTTAGACTGTGTCCCCTGGTTCTGGACTTCCCCAACATTGGGAACATTCTTCCTGCATCTAACCTGTCTAACCCCGTCAGAATTTTAAACGTTTCTATGAGGTCCCCTCTCATTCTTCTGAACTCCAGTGAATACAAGCCCAGTTGATCCAGTCTTTCTTGATAGGTCAGTCCCGCCATCCCGGGAATCAGTCTGGTGAACCTTCGCTGCACTCCCTCAATAGCAAGAATGTCCTTCCTCAGGTTAGGAGACCAAAACTGTACACAATACTCCAGGTGTGGCCTCACCAAGGCCCTGTACAATTGTAGCAACACCTCCCTGCCCCTGTACTCAAATCCCCTCGCTATGAAGGCCAACATGCCATTTGCTTTCTTAACCGCCTGCTGTACCTGCATGCCAACCTTCAATGACTGATGTACCATGACATCCAAGTCTCGTTGCACCTCTCCTTTTCCTAATCTGTCACCATTCAGATAATAGTCTGTCTCTCTGTTTTTACCACCAAAGTGGATAACCTCACATTTAAGTGGGTTTGGGTTAATGTATCAGGTCTATGAGCCCTATCCTAAACCTCCTTTCTCCACAGAACCTGACTGACCTGCCGAGTTTTTCCCTGGTTTTATTTCCGATGTGCAGCAGTTTTTTTTCGTGCTTTTTAAAAATTTTAAAACCCAAGTTTGGCGCCACCAAGCCGTGCGTCCTGATTTGGGTCAGCTTTTTTCCGACTCTGCCCAGCTATGGCAGTTTCAGTGCCAAGCGCTGTGGGTATCAGCCCTTTGAGTGGGTAGGAAGGATCTGTTTTCCTTAGCCCAGGGTTCAACAATCAGGGGACATACATTTAAAGTAATTGGTAGGAGGTTTAGAGGGGATTTGAGGAGAAATTTCTTCACCCAGAGGGTGGTGGGGGTCTGGAACTCACGGCCTGAAAGGGTGGTAGAGGCAGAAACCCTCACCACATTTAAAAAATACTTGGATGTGCACCTGAAGTGCCGTAACCTGCAGGGCTACGGACCCAGAGCTGGAAAGTGGGATTGGGCCGGATAGCTCTTTGTCGGCCGGTGCAGACACGATGGGCTGAAATGGCCTCCTTCCGTGCCGTAAGTTTCGGTGAAATACCTGAATGTGAAACAAACTACAAGGACAGCTTTATTTAAGTTGTTTATTCCAAATGCTGTTTTAATGTTAACTTGCATTGCTATCTTTTAGAAAGGAATAAAGTACTCAGAGAGGGTCCCTTTACTCTAAATCCCTCCCCAGTTGCAGGCCTGTGACTGGTAAACATTCTCATATTGTAGCAAAGGGTTTGGGCAGCACAAGTCCAGAGGGCTGTCCTCCTGGACCAAGCTCTCGGTTCCGTAGCTGCCCGGGCTGCCCATGATCATGCTGACTGGTGACTCCAGCCAGTCCTCTCTGGAATCGGCTTCACTATCGCTGAAGTCACTGTGCGAGATCTCCTCCAGGAAGATTTCTGGATAGTCAGAGTTGAGCCAGTCCCCGTCCTGCAAGTCAATCAGTTCATCCATCTCATTCTCACTGATGCCCTCGGTCAGAAACTTGCGGATCTGGTAGCCCCGGTACGCCGCTTGGATCTTGACGGCCGCCTCCGCCTGTTTGCGGATCTGGGCTCGGGCCTGATAGCCTTTCCAGGCGGCCTGGATCATCAGCGCCGCGTTCACCTCCTCCTGGTAGCGTTTGCGGGTCTGCAGCGAGCGCCTGTGGTACTCCTGGTGGTGCATGAAGTGGCCGGATGTGGGGCGCACCTTGCTGGCCACAGTCACGGGGCTGTAAGTGTTGCACCCGAGCAGACTCTTGCGGGCTGCCGACACGATGTGTCTGGGAATGTCCACGCACAGTGTGCCGTCGGTCAGGGTCATTCCCAGCGAGCCCGCCGTTCTCTGGCGCAGCGAAGTGGCCGAGGTGCAAGTGGCCGGTTTGAGCAGCGCGCCGGTTCTCTCCTTGCACTCCTGGTCCTGCTCTCCGTCCAGGAGGTCGTGCAGCCTGGGCTGGCCCAGCACGTCTCTCTGGCACTCTCCGTGCGGCCTGTGCTGGGACTGGGGGCTCCCCGAGTCCAGGGGAGACCCCGGCCCAGGCTGCTTGACCAGGAAGGCGCTGCCGCCGTGCTCCAGGCCGTTGTGAGGGGCCTGGGGGTTGTCTTTGGCCGGGCTGGCTGTGCCCAGTGAGCCCGGCACTGGGGCTGGCCCACAGGCCGACACCGGCTGCATGGTGCTGGCCACCTCCGGCTGCTTGGCTTTGTGGATGAAGTTGGAAAGAGTGGCCGCTTGTTCCTCCAGCGAGCTGGTGTAGCGGACCAGCTTCCTGCTGGTCTCGGGACTGGTGTTGTTGGAGGACACCATGTACTCGGATTTATTGGTGATTCTCAGCACGGGTTCCAGCGGCAGCTGAAAAAGCTGAGCCGGGCTCTTGGTCAACATGCTGCCGTCCTCCAGGCTGAGGTTTGTGCCGTAGCTGTACCTGGGCCGCCGCGAGTTGGGCGGCCGGCTCCCCTGCGCGCTCTCCTTTTTCTCGGCAGCGCACGACAGGCCATCCTTGGTCTCCGCAAAGCGCTCCTGCTTGGCCTCAAACTGGCTTTTCAAAGCGAACCCTTTGCCCCAGCCGTCCAAAGCCTTCAGCTCCCCCGCGGCCAGGCCGCCCTGGCCGAATGTGTCTGCCCGGGAGCCAGCGGTGCCCGGGGATTGCGCCCTGCTCCAAGTGTCGCCGACCGCGGCGCTGCTTCGCTCTCGGGAAACTCTGGCTGGCCTTCTGAGCGGGTACTCGGGGGGCGAGGTGCCTGCCCTCACGATCTGCTCTGCGGCGAACTCACACGTGGACCCAGCAAGTTCAGGGTCCGGCGTTAGCGCTGCCGGAATATCGCCCTGCTCTCTGCCGGTCGCCTGCGCCTTGACACGTTCCCGGGACAGGGTCTTGTGCTTTATGTGTTTCCTCCTGACCTCGGGGCTGGCGATGTTGGAGATGACCGTGTACTCCATCTTCTGGGGGGCCTGCAGGTTGGGCTCTGCCGGCATGTAGTGGGAGCAGGAGTATTTGTCCAGTTCCCAGCCGGTGGCCTCTCCTTGCTCCATGTTAGGGCGGTAGCTGTACTTCGGGCGCTGGGACGAAGGTCGGATGTAGGGATTGCCCCAATTGTCACACTCCGCCGAGGAAGTCCTGCAGCTTTGCGAGAGCCCGGGCTCTGGGTGGCCGCCAGGCAGGGACACCTTCTCGGCCCTCTCCTCGGCCTTCTCCCCACCGCCCTTGCTGTCCCTCTCGCCCCGGGCCTGGGTCTGGCCACTCGGGTACTTGTCCTCCCGTGACCTGATCCTGCCCTTGGAGCCCGGCTCGGCCGCAGTGTCTCCTGGGGACTCGCAGCGTGCCTTGCCCGGCTTGGCCGGCCGCTCCTCCCGCACACCGCCAGCGCCCGGCTCAGCGAGCCGGAGCGGGGCGCAGTTGCCCGCCGCGTTGTCCTCCTTGGCGGAGCGCCGGGCTTTCCTCTTGCTGTGCTCAGAGGGCGGGCGCCCGTCCGCCGGTGCCAGCGCCTGGCCGGGCTTGCTCTCGAAGGGATGGGGTACTAACTCGGACATGTAGAGGTAGACATTGGGGCTCTGCTGGCTCTCCGCCCGCCTCCTGCTTGGCTCCCGGGCTTCGGGCCGGGGTGGCTTGTCCGTGCTGTGGTGCTTGCTCTGGCTGACCTTTAGGTCGAGGTTACTGATGTTGGAGTGCATGATGTGGGCCATTCTGCAGCTAGGCTCGGTCAGAGACTCCGGAGAAGGGCAGCAGTGCTTGTCATGGTGATGCTTGGCCTCCTCCTCTCCCTTGGCCCGGTAGCTGTATTTGGGGCGCCGCAGGGACGGGCTGATGTACGGATCGGCCCAACTCTCCCTCTCCCGGTGGCTCTCCGCCAGCCCGTGCCCGGGCTCTGGGTGGCCGCTGGGCAGACACACCTTCTCGGCCCTCTCCTCGGCCTTCTCGCCGCCTCCCTTGCTGTCCCTCACGCCCCGGGGCTGGGGCTGGGCACCCGGGTACTTCTCATCCCGCGACCTGCCCTTGGAGCCCGGCTCGGCCGCTGCCCCTCGCGTGTGTGCCAAGACGGATTTGACCGATTTCCCCGGCTTATCCTCCTTCACCATCAGGTTCTCCTCCAGGCAGCTCAGGGGTGCCTGGACAATGCCAGCAGCATTGCCGCGATCCATGATCCGACCTGATAACACAACACAGCACTTCAGCAAATGTTAGTTCACTTTTTCCAGAAAAAAACATAAACCAGCATTTCTATAGCGCCGTTCACAACCACTGGACATCCCCAAGCTTGTTACATCCATTGACATACTTTTCAAGTCCAGTCACTGATGTAATGTAGGAAACACGGCAGCTAATTTGTGCACAGCAAGCTCCCACAAAAAGCAATGTGATAAATATTGGCCAGGACACCGAGGAGAATTCCTCTGCGCTTCTTCGAAACAATGCCATGGAATCTTTTATGCTCATCTGAGGGCAGATGGTGCCTCGGTTTAATGTCTCATCCAAAATACGGCACCTCCGACAGTGCAGCGCTCACTCAGTACTGCCCCTCCAACAGTGCAGCGCTCCCTCAGTACTGCCCCTCCGACAGTGCAGAACTCCCTCAGTACTCCCCTCCGACAGTGCGGCACTCCCTCACTATTGCCCCTCTGACAGTGCGGCGCTCCCTCAGTACTGCCCCTCTGACAGTACGGTGCTCCCTCAGTACTGCCCCTCCGACACTGCGACGTTCCCTGAGTACTGCTCCTCCGACAGTGCGGTGCTCCCTCAGCATTGCCCCTCTGACAGTGCGGCACTCCCTGAGTACTGCCCCTCCGACAGTGTGGGACTCCCTCAGTACTGCCCCTCCGACAGTGCGGCATTCCCTCAGTACTGCCCCTCCGACAGTATGGCGCTCCCTCAGTACTGCCCCTCCCACAGTGCGGCGCTCCCTCAGTACTGCCCCTCCCACAGTGCGGCGCTCCCTCAGTACTGTCCCTCCGACAGTGCGCGCTCCCTCAGTACTGCTCCTCCGACAGTGCGGCGTTCCCTCAGTACTGCCCCTCCGACAGTGCGGGACTCCCTCAGTACTGCCCCTCCAACAGTGCGGCGCTCCCTTAGTACTGCCCCTCCCACAGTGCGGCGCTCCCTCAGTACTGTCCCTCCGACAGTGCGGCGTTCCCTCAGTACTGTCCCTCCGACAGTGCGGCGCTCCCTCAGTACTGCCCCTCCGACAGTGTGGCGCTCCATCAGTACTGTCCCTCCGACAGTGCGGCGCTCCCTCAGTACTGCCCCTCCGACAGAGCGGCGCTCCCTCAGTACCACCCCTCCAACAGTGCAGCGCTCCCTCAGTACTGCCCCTCTGACAGTGCGGCACACTCTGAGCACTGTACTGGGAGTGTCAGCCTAGACTTTTCTGGTCATGTTCCTGGAGTGCGACTCGAACCCACAACATTTTGACTCAGAGGCGAGAGTGCTGCCCACTGTGCCAGATCTCACAGGACAGTA
Source organism: Pristiophorus japonicus (assembly GCF_044704955.1). Lineage (NCBI taxonomy): Eukaryota > Metazoa > Chordata > Chondrichthyes > Pristiophoridae > Pristiophorus > Pristiophorus japonicus. Next base: position 5,416,995 of record NC_091994.1, read on the forward strand.
CAGAGCGAGACTCACTCCGCAGATTGTGAATTAAGGGGTTAAATGGTGTTCAAAGTTTACAATGCCAGAATTTACAGGCTGACAATTGTTACATTTCTTGCTCCCTGACAGCAAACGCTCAAAATATGGTTTAAATGCTGCAACGTTTCTTAGTGCAGGCTAAAGTTATGATGCTATTAGCAGTGAGAATCTTCTCACTCGAACTGAGCAGCTTAATGGTGATCCAACAGAGATCTCCATGATTATGAAAACTTCTGATAGTATGAATGGTGAGACTGATTCCACCAATCTCAGATGGGGTAACAAGAGTGAGGGAAGACCTTAGTGGGAGTTGTGTACAGACCTCCAAACAGTAGTAGTGATGTTGGGGAGGGCATCAAACAGGAAATTAGGGGTGCATGCAATAAAGGTGCAGCAGTTATCATGGGTGACTTTAATATGCATATAGATTGGGCTAACCAAATTGGAAGCAATATGGTGGAGGAGGATTTCCTGGAGTGCATAAGGGATGGTTTTCTAGACCAATATGTCGAGGAACCAACGAGGGGGAAGGCCATCTTAGACTGGGTGCTGTGTAATGAGAGAGGATTAATTAGTAATCTCGTGCGAGGCCCCTTGGGGCAGAATAACCATAATATGGTGAAATTCTACATTGGTCCAGAACTTAAAGAAGGGTAACTTTGAAGGTATGAGGCATGAATTAGCTAGGATAGATTGGCGAATGATACTTAAGGGGTTGACAGTGGATGGGCAATGGCAGACATTTAGAGACCGCATGGATGAACTACAACAATTGTACATCCCTGTCTGGCATAAAAATAAAAAAGGGAAGATGGCTCAACCGTGCCTATCAAGGGAAATCAGGGATAGTATTAAAGCCAAGGAAGTGGCATACAAATTGGCCAGAAATAGCAGTGAACCTGGGGACTGGGAGAAATTTAGAACTCAGCAGAGGAGGACAAAGGGTTTGATTAGGGCAGAGAAAATAGAGTACGAGAGGAAGCTTGCAGGGAACATTAAGACGGACTGCAAAAGTTTCTATTGATATGTAAAGAGAAAAAGGTTAGTAAAGACAAACGTAGATCCCCTGCAGTCAGAATCAGGGGAAGTCATAATGGGGAACAAAGAAATGGCAGACCAATTGAACAAGTACTTTGGTTCGGTATTCACTAAGGTGGACACACACAACCTTCCGGATATAAAAGGGGTCAGAGGGTCCAGTAAGAAGGAGGAACTGAGGGAAATCCTTATTAGTTGGGAAATTGAGTTGGGGAAATTGATGGGATTGAAGGCCGATAAATCCCCAGGACCTGATGGACTGCATCCCAGAGTACTTAAGGAGGTGGCCTTGGAAATAGCGGATGCATTGACAGTCATTTTCCAACATTCCATAGACTCTGGATCAGTTCCTATGGAGTGGAGGGTAGCCAATGTAACCCCACTTTTTAAAAAAGGAGGGAGAGAGAAAACAGGGAATTATAGACCGGTCAGCTTGACATCAGTAGTGGGTAAAATGATGGAATCAATTATTAAGGATGTCATAGCAGCGCATTTGGGAAGAGGTGACATGATGGGTCCAAGTCAGCATGGATTTGTGAAAGGGAAATCATGCTTGACAAATCTTCTGGAATTTTTTGAGGATGTTTCCAGTAGAGTGGACAAGGGAGAACCAGTTGATGTGGTGTATTTGGACTTTCAGAAGGCTTTCGACAAGGTCCCACACAAGAGATTAATGTGCAAAGTTAAAGCACATGGAATTGGGGGTAGTGTGCTGATATGGATTGAGAACTGGTTGTCAGACAGGAAGCAAAGAGTAGGAGTAAATGGGTACTTTTCAGAATGGCAGGCAGTGACTAATGGGGTACCGCAAGGTTCTGTGCTGGGGCCCCAGCTGTTTACATTGTACATTAATGATTTAGACGAGGGGATTAAATGTAGTATCTCCAAATTTGCGGATGACACTAAGTTGGGTGGCAGTGTGAGCTGCGAGGAGGATGCTATGAGGCTGCAGAGTGACTTGGATAGGTTAGGTAAGTGGGCACATGCATGGCAGATGAAGTATAATGTGGCTAAATGTGAGGTTATCCACTTTGGTGCTAAAAACAGAGAGACAAACAATTATCTGAATGGTGACAGATTAGGAAAAGGGGAGGTGCAACGAGACTTGGGTGTCATGGTACATCAGTCATTGAAGGTTGGCATGCAGGTACAGCAGGCGGTTAAGGAAACAAATAGCATGTTGGCCTTCATAGCGAGGGGATTTGAGTACAAGGGCAGGGAGGTTTGCTACAGTTGTACAGGGCCTTGGTGAGGCCACACCTGGAGTATTGTGTACAGTTTTGGTCTCCTAACTTGAGGAAGGACATTCTTGCTATTGAGGGAGTGCAGCGAAGGTTCACCAGACTGATTCCCGGGATGGCGGGACTGACATATCAAGAAAAACTGGATCAACTGGGCTTGTATTCACTGGAGTTCAGAAGAATGAGAGGGGATCTCATAGAAATGTTTAAAATTCTGACAGGTTTAGACAGGTTAGATGCAGGAAGAATGTTCCCAATGTTGGGGAAGTCCAGAACCAGGGGTCATAGTCTAAGGATAAGGGGTAAGCCATTTAGGACTGAGATGAGGAGAAATGTCTTCACCCAGAGAGTGGTGAACCTGTGGAATTCTCTGCCACAGAAAGTTGTTGAAGCCAATTCACTAAATATATTCAAAAAGGAGTTAGATATAGTCCTTACTACTAGGGGGATCAAGGGGTATGGCGAGAAAGCAGGAATGGGGTACTGAGGTTGCATGTTCAGCCATGAACTCATTGAATGGCGGTGCAGGCTCGAAGGGCCGAATGGCCTACTCCTGCACCTATTTTCTATGTTTCTATAAGAGTGGGGTTAGACTGGGTGGGATATTAAAGGGTACGGGGAGAGTGGGATTAGACTGGGTGGGATATTAAAGGATACGGGGAGTGAGGGGAGAGTGGGATTGGACTGGGTGGGGTATTAAAGTGTACAGGGAGTGAGGGGAGAGTGGGATTGGACTGGGTGGGATATTAAAGGGTACGGGGAGTGAGGGGGAGAGGGGATTAGATTCGGAGATCATGGAGAAACACGCCAGTACAGACTGGATGGGCCAAATGGCCTGTTATTATTCTGGAATATTCTATAGTAGGAACTTAAGGATTTTTAGGATCAGGAAAAATCATTTGCCACAGTAAGCCAGCTCCTTTTGATTGGCCTGTACCCCATTTACCTCCAACCCCCTCAGTCTAATCTCTCCAACCATCAGGTTATCAATTGAAGCCATTTAGATGGATACTGATCCAGTTCTCTTTCATTCTGTTTGTGAATTGACACTTTTTCAATTCTACCCCAACATCAGCTATGGCTCAGTGGGCAGCACTCTCGCCTCTGAGTCAGGTCATGTCAGTGAGACCCTGTCCTATGGTGACCAGGAATACAGTGATACACCTGCCGGTTTACCCCTCCCTCAGTTTCTTCCTATTTCCATGGGTTTTCTAACCAAGCTTCCTGCTGTTTATAATTCTGAGAATTGCTACCGACACGTCACCAAGAAGTGAACATCCCAAAATATCCCTTTCCCCGAGCTGTTTCTTAAAAGTTTTTCATTGTTGTTTAGGACCGTCAACAAAATAATGGACCAACTCTTAAAAAAAGTCACCTTATAATTACCATTTGGCAATTCGCGCCACACAAGTGTCAGGCAGTGACCATCTCCAAAAGCGAGAGTTTAACCACCACTCCTTGACATTCAATGGCATTACCATCGCTGAAACCTCCACCATCAACATCCTGGGGGTCACCATTGACCAGAAACTCAACTGGACCAGCCACATAAATACAGTGGCTACAGAGGCTGGGTATTCTGCGGCGAGTGTCTCACCTCCTGACTCCCCAAAGCCTTTCCACCATCTACAAGGCACAAGTCAGGAGTGTGAGGGAATACTGGATGAGTGCAGCTCCAACAACACTCAAGAAGCTCGACACCATCCAGGACAAAGCAACCCGCTTGATCGGCACCCCATCCACCACCTTCAACACTCCCTCCCTCCACCACCGGCGCACCCTGGCTGCAGTGTGCACCGTCTACAAGATGCACTGCATCAACTCGCCAAGGCTTCTTCGGCAGCACCTCCCAAACCCGCGACCTCTACCACCTAGAAGGACAAGGGCAGCAGGCGCATGGGAACACCACCACCTCCACGTTCCCCTCCAAGTATATAACCCCCCCGAACCCCTCGATTAGATTCCAGCCTCTAACTCAATCCCGGGTATCTGATATTCTATATATAAACCTCCCTGAACCACTCGATTAGATTCCAGCCTGTAACTCACTCCCAGGTATCTGTTATTCTATATATAAACCCCCCCAAACCACTCGATTAGATTCCAGCCTCTAACTTAATCCTAGGTATCTGTTATTCTATATATAAACCGCCCCGAATCCCTCGATTAGATCCCAACCTGTAACTCACTCCCGGGTATCCGTTATTCTATATATTAACCCCCGCGATTAGATTCCAGCCTGTAACTCACTCCCGGGTATCTGTTATTCTATATATAAACCCCGCGAACCCCACGAACTCCTCGATTAGATTCCAGCCTGTAACTCACACCCGGGTATCCGTTATTCTATATATTAACCCCCGCGATTAGATTCTAGCCTGTAACTCACTCTCAGGTGTCTGTTATTCTATATATAAACCCCCCGAACCCCCCCGATTAGATTCCAGCCAGTAACTCACTCCGGGGTATCTCTATATATAAACCTCCCGATTAGATTCCAGCCTTTATTGCTGCACAGTAATGGTTAAAGGGGATAATGATCCACATTTCTCGTCAACTTATTTTTGAGAGCAGTACCTTCGTGGTCTTTCCTTTTAGCTTCATCTTCTTTCTTATCTATTCGAACCTCATCTCCAGTCGCTCGCCTGTGCATATTCTCCTCCTTCTCCCGGCCTTCTCTTCTCTCTGCTTTCCTGCTCTCTTTATGTTTGTTTCTCCGTCTCTCCTTGTCTCTATCTCTCTCTTTCACATTATCTTTCTCTTTTTCTCTTTCTTTCTCTCGTTCCTTGTCAACATTCCTTTTCTCATCCATCTTCTCGTGACATATTTCTACGCATTGGCATTTTTCCATCTTCTTTTGTGAAGCTTCGATATCCATAGTGAAGAGAAGAACAGAAAGTGATTAGAGTGCATGTAGAGCTGCTGTAATTAGTCAGCATGCAACTATTTTAGTTGTGCACTTTAAACAAATGCCCCCTGCAAGGGGGGGGGGGTCACACTCCAAAATACATTTGCCCCTTTTTTTTGGGGAGGGGTGGGTTTTAGGGCACTAAAAACAGAAATTATACAAATGCCCCCTGGCTAAAACCAGCAAATTAAACAAATTAAACTTTAAACTTATATGATCAAATTAAAATTTGGTTGCCAGGAGTGATGATGCACTCCAGTCCCTCCGGCGCCCATCTCTTGCGGAAGGCCGCGAGCGTACCGGTGGACACCGCGTGATCCATCTCCAGGGACACCCTGGCTCGGATGTAACTGCGGAAGAGAGGCAGACAGTCGGGCTGAATGATCGCCTCGGCTGCCCGTTGCCTGGACCGGCTGATGGCCCCCTTGGCCAGGCCCAGGAGCAGTCCGACCAGGAGGCCTTTCGACCTGCCCGCTCCCCTCCGCACAGGGTGCCCAAAGATCAGCATTCATATGGCCATTTTAAAAAGGTTGCTGCTTTATGGAGACAGGGGTCCTGGTCTACACTGAGCTCTCCAGGAATCGCTGAACAGAGAGTGAGGAGCTCGGGGCTGGGCAACGAGCTCTGTGAGCCTTTCTGGTCAGTCACTGTGCCTGTGAAGAGCAGCCGCAGTAGGGCAACAACTCGTATTTGTATAGCACCCTTTACGTCCCAAGGCGCGTTACAGGAGCCAAGGTGACACCCAGCCAAAGAAAGAGATATCAGGACAGGTGACCAAAAGTTTGGTCAAAAGGGTAGGTTTTAAAGAGCATCTTACTGGAGGTGGAGAGGTTTAGGGAGAGAATCCCAGAGCTTGGGGCCCAGGCAGCTGAAGGCACGGCCGCCAATGGTGGAATGATGGAAATCGGGAATGCTCAAGGGGCCAGAATTGGAGGAACGCAGAGATCTCGGACGATTGTAGGACTGGAGGAGATTAGAGAGATACAGAGGGGCGAGGCCATGGAGGGATTGGAACATGTGAATAGTTAAGATAGAAAAATGCCCTAAAGTGCTTCACAGAGGCAAAAAGCAAAAAGACAGAAGCTGAGCCAAAGACGGAGAGATTCAGAGAGGGGGACTGAGAGGAGGGCAAGGGAAGCGAGAGGAGAGAGGCACAAGAGAGGGGACGAGAGAAAGTGAAGGTTGACGGGAGTAACGGGCTCGGCTCCGGAGTGGCAGCCAAGGGTGCCTGGGAATGGGGGCAGGGGGAATTCAGATTTCCGAGTCTGGGAACAGACTTCTCCTCTTGCCAGGAACCAGTGGAGAGATGGGATTCGGCCCAGGGAGAACGTGGATTTGTACCCGGGATGCCAGCGGGCGGCGGAGGGAAGCGGAGATGCCAAACGTTCACTCGCTCAGAGACACCATTCCTGGAACAGAGAATCCTGGAGACAGAGGGGGAGCATGGGGGAGCAGCATCGTAGGAATGAATGGGGTGCACGGCCATATTTTGAACAGCATCAATTTTAGTTCACTCAACAACAACAACTTGTATTCATCTAGTGCCTTTTAACGTAGTGAAACCTCCCAAGGTGCTTCACACGAGTATTAGGCGCTAAGAAAATTTAAACTGAGCTGCAAAAGTAGAAATTAGTGCAGGTGACCAAAAGCTTGGTCAAAGAGGTAGGTTTTAAGGAGCGTCTTGAAGGAGGAAAGAGAGGCGGAGAGGTTTAGGGAGGGAGTTCTAGAGCAATGGTGGAGCGATTATAATCAGGGATGCTCAAGAGGGCAGAATTGGAGGAGCGCATATATCTCAGGGGGTTGTGGGGCTGGAGGAGATTACAGAGCTAGGGAGGGGCGAGGCCATGGAGGGATTTGAAAATAAGAATAAGAATTTTGAAATCGAGGCATGGCTTAACCGGGAGCCAATGTAGGTCAGCGAGCACAGGGGGTGATGGGTGAGCGGGATTCGGTGCGAGTTAGGACACGGGGCAGCCGAGTTTTGGATCACCTCTAGTTTACGTAGGGTAGAATGTGGGAGGCCAGCCAGGAGTGCGTTGGAATAGTCAAGTCTAGAGGCAAGAAGCAGATTCTTAATCCAGGAAAGGTCCATCTGGGGTTGTATGCATCTATCTCAGACACCATTCTATGATGTCACAGTTAGATCGGCACGCTGAAAGCTTAAACATTAATGGGGGGAGAATCATAATTGGGGCTGGTCGGTGTGTTTGGTAGAGTCTCAGCTACACAGAGAGAGCTCCCACCAATTGCCACGTACCTGGAGTTACTAATTCTAAGATCTCTGTTTAGGATTTCTCCACTAGCAGCGCCGAGAACAGTCCTTTTCAAACCAACTGGTTCCAACGAGCGAAGAGGACTGGGTTGCCTGGGCTTGGAGTTGCATAAGGCCCAGGTTTGGACGGGTGCCTCTTGCTTCAAGGCATTTCCCCCTTTTGCTTTCTGTGAAGAAATCAGCACGAACTCTGGAACAGGGATCACTGCTGGTTTGGGAACGTTGCGTCAGAACCAGACCTATGAATGAAAGAGGGATAACTTCTCCTCCAAACCCCCTCTCCAGATACCTGCACCTTGCTGAGGCTGAAACTCCCAAATGTCAGGGTGATGTCTCAGTGTGACAAGTTGTTACAATCGATGAGGTCACAAACACCAGGAGGTGTGTAATTTTGACCGTGATGCCATTGCTCTCTCAGAGGTCAGTCCAACCACAGGTTCATGACCTCAACAAGCTCATTATTGCAGGGTCAGCACAGACAGTGCCTGAGGGGTAGGAGTCCTGCAGGGGTGTGGGTACCAGGGACACCCTGCAGTGCCTCGCCCAGTGTCCATTCATCGGTGAAACCATAGTGAAACAGTACCACGGATCCTGGCCCCCATCTCACATCCATACACCGGCCCTCTGACCAGCGGGGTCACAGGGCACTGGCCAGGAACAGGAAGCAAGCATGACCTTTCCTTTTCCCTGACACAGCAACGTGCCCAATGAGCAGCCCCCACTACTGATATACAAATCTGATCAGTGAATAACCTAGGCAGTGCCCTCCCACTCCCCGGGGCTCAGTCCCACACTGGGACCCCCTCCCCGGGGCTCAGTCCCACACCGTGCGGTGCTCCCTGGGGCTCAGTCCCACACTGGGCCCTGCTCCCTGGGGCTCAGTCCCACACTGGGCCCTGCTCCCCGGGGCTCAGTCCCACACCGGGCAGTGCTCTCCGGGGCTCAGTCCCACACTGGGCCCCCCTCCTCGGGGCTCAGTCCGACACCGGGCCCTGCTCCCCAGGGCTCAGTCCCACACCGGGCTCTGCTCCCCAGGGCTCAGTCCCACATCGGGTCCTGCTCCCCGGGGCTCAGTCCCACCCTGGGCCCTGCTCTCCTGGTCTGTCCACTCTAATTTATTCCCTGCACCAGGGGAGCTATTTTCGCCATGTTTTCAAATACTTGTTAAATTAAGACATTTCTCGTTGCCTTTATGTCCAAGGTCTTTACTGATGGTGTCAGAAAACATTTTAATGTTATTTAACGGTGTTCTAAGCTTCAAGTGTCTGTGTATTAATTCCAGTTTCAGCAGTATTCCATTTGTAGGTCTTCCTGTTCGTCGGTTCCTGATTACATACCCAGGAATATGGGATCAGGAGGAGGCCATTCAGCCCCTTGAGCTTATTCTGCCATTCTATCCGTGCACGGCTAACCTGTACCTCAAATCCATCTATCCGGCTTTGCTCCTTAGCCCATGAGCCCCTTGGCCAACAAAAAATCTATCGACCTCAGTCCTGAAAGCTCCAATTGACCCCCAGCCTAAAAAAAGCCCTTTTTGGGGGAGAGAGTTCCCGATTCCCACTGCCCTTTGTGTGAAGAAGTGCTCCCTGACATCACCCTGAACGGCCGGGCTCTAATTTTAAGGTCCTGCCCCTTGTTCTGGACTCCCCCCACCAGAGGGAATAGTTTCTCTCGATCAACCCCATCAACTCCTTTAATCATCTTCAACACCTCGATCAGATCATCCCTTAATCTTCTACACTCGAGGGACTACAGGCCCAGTGTGGGCAACCTGCCCTCGGGATTTAACCCTTTAAGTTAATGATAATGAGGTCTAATTGTCCCATATATCACAGCACCTTCACATAATCGGAGCTGTGAGGCCTCAGCTTTGCCTTTTATCCTGATGCTGAGTCATGTGGGGTGTAGTGTCCTAGGCTCTCCCCTCCCCCACCTCACCCAAGAACTTTGACACCGAGGTCCCCAAATTCTGGGGGCACAGACAGCACCAGGGAGCTGCTGTTTGTGTTGGAGCAACCGATATTGGGGGCTGAATTCTGTTCCGATTCCCATCGCTCCACCATCGGTGGCCGTGCCTTCAGCTGCCTGGGCCCTGAGCTCTGGAATTCTCTCTCTAAACCTCTCCGCCTCTCTCTCCTCCTTTAAGATTCTCCTTAAAACCGACCTCTTTGACCAAGCTTTTGGTCACCTGTCCTCATATGGCTCAGTGTCAGACCTTTTCTAATTTAGTCTCAGGATAAGGGGGCGGCCTTTTAAGACTGAGTTGAGGAGGAATTTCTTCACTCAGATGGCCGACTCCTGCTCCTATTTCTTATGTTCTTATGGTATTATGGGCTAATAACAGGGTAACTGGGCTAAAATGCTGGAAATCTCAGCGGGTCAGGCAGCATCTGTGGAGAAACAGAGTTAATGTTTCAGGTCGATGAACTTTCCATCAGAACTGGCAATAGTTCGAACTGTAACAGATTCTTAAGGAAGTGCTGGGGCCCTGAAGGGGGGGGGGGGGGGGGGGAAAGAACAAAAGGGAAGGTCGGTCTGTGATAGGGTGGAAGACAGGAGAGATTTGAGAGACAAAGTGGATGATGGGCCGAATTGAGATGGTAATGGCACAAGTTAGGAAACAAAAGATGAGTCTAGCGAGGCTGTGAATGGCAGAATGATTGGAACAATGTAGGAAGCCGAGGACAGAGAGGTCAGAGTGGAAGTGGGGCAGAGAATTAAAGTGACAGGTGACTGGAAGCTCAGGGTCACGCTTACAGACTGAACGGAGGTGTTCCGCAAAGCGGTCACCCAATCTACGTTTGGTCTCCGCAATGTAGAGGAGACCACATCGTGAGCAGCGATTACAGTGTACTAACTTTTAAAAAGTACAAATAATTGGGTAACTGGGCTAATAACTGGGTATCTGGGCTAATAACTGGGTATCTGGGCTAATAACTGGGTATTTGGGCTAATAACTGGGTATCTGGGCTAATAATTGAGTATTTGGGCTAATAATTGGGGATCCGGGCTAATAATTGGGGATCCGGGCTAATAATTGGGTATCTGGGCTAATAACTGGGTATTTGGGCTAATAACTGGGTATCTGGGCTAATAACTGGGTATTTGGGCTAATAACTGGGTATCTGGGCTAATAATTGAGTATTTGGGCTAATAACTGGGTATTTGGGCTAATAACTGGGTATTTGGGCTAATAACTGGGTATCTGGGCTAATAATTGAGTATTTGGGCTAATAACTGGGTATCTGGGCTAATAATTGGGGATCCGGGCTAATAATTGGGTATCTGGGCTAATAACTGGGTATTTGGTCTAATAACTGGGTATCTGAGCTAATAACTGGGTATCTGGGCTAATAACTGGGTATTTGGGCTAATACCTGGGTGTTTGGGCTAATAACTGGGTATCTGGGCTAATAACTGGGTATTTGGGCTAATAATTGGGTATTTGGTCTAATAATTGGGTATCTGGGCTAATAACTGGGTATTTGGGCTAATAACTGGGTATCTGGGCTAATAACTGGGTATTTGGGCTAATAACTGGGTGTTTGGGCTAATAACTGGGTGTTTGGGCTAATAACTGGGTATTTGGGCCAATAACTGGGTATTTGGGCTAATAACTACAGCCATTCGGTGTTAAACCTTCTCAACAATAAAGAGCACCAAGTCCCTATGCATTTTTTAGGTTTTTATTTATTAAAGGGGCAGTGCCAATCACCCTGTTAATCTCTGGCTGATTCTAGGCTTTCGTGGTTGTTCAGTGTTGGTGAGGGGTCTTCAGTTCAGCTCATGTCTCCGGCCGCTGCCTTGACGTGTATGGTGACCTTGCGGGGGTTGTAGCAAGGGTTGCGCTTGACGAAGATGGCCGGCCCGTCGGGCTTGGGTCCAGCTCTGTGCTGATCGCAGGGTCCGGCCGGCTCAGTGAGGCTGTCTCTAGCCACTGCCTGGGTCTTTGGATGCGAAGGGTGTGGGCTGTGTCCGCTCGGGGTCTGGGGGGCTTCCCGGATCCCGTCCCCCTTCTCCCTCGGCTCCTCTGCCACCTGCTCACTGCCGCTCAGAAACCGCCTGATCCGGAAGCCTCGGAACAAAGCCTGGATCTTCACCGCCGCCTGCTGCTGTTTGGCCGAGGCTCTCCGCGCCCGTTGCCCTTGCCAGGCTGCCTGGATGGTGCAGGCGGCCCGCACCTTCTCCCGGTGACACTTCCTGCTCTGGATGAACCTCTGCGCCCAGTGGTCAATCTGGGTGCAATGGGCAGGCGCGTTCCTCACCTGGAAGCAGGGGGCGGGAGGAAGGAGCTCCTGGGGGCAGGGGGCAAGATGACAGGTCTCCTGGGGGCAGGGGGCAAGCTGACGGGTCTCCTGGGGACAGGGGGCAGGCTGACGGGTCTTCTGGGGGCAGAGGCTGGACTGACCGGTCTCTTGGGGGCAGGGGGCAGGATGACGGGTCTCCTGGAGGCAGGGGGCAGGCCGACGGGTCTCCTGGGGGCAGAAGGCGGGTGTGCGACTCTCCTGGGGGCAAAGGGCGGGCTGACGGGTCTCCTGGGGGCAGGGGGCAGGATGACGGGTCTCCTGGGGGCAGGGGGCAGGATGACGGGTCTCCTGGGGGCAGGGGGCAGGCTGACGGGTCTCCTGGGGGCAGGGGGCAGGCTGACGGGTCTCCTGGGGGCAGGGGGCAGGATGACGGGTCTCCTGGGGGCAGGGGGCAGGATGACGGGTCTCCTGGGGGCAGGGGGCTGTTTGAAGGTTCCGTGCCAAGGGCTGTGGCAGGCGGGGGCTTCCCCTGGGAACAGAGATCGGCATGAAGCACGGCGGGTTGCCTCTGGGCCTCTCGGTCCGCCGAGGAAGCTGAACGTCCATTTGCCGGCAGACGGCCGAGGTGGGTGAATCGTTCGCCCCCCTCACCCCCTTGCTGCCCGCCTTTCCCGACACCAGGGGGAAAATCCCTTCGCGCTCGAAGTCTTTGCGGGTGCGGTAACTCCTGTACGTGGCCTGGATCTTGGTGGCCGCGCGCGACAGTTCGCGGAGCGAGCGGCGGGTGCAGTAACCTTTCCACACCGCCTGGATGGCTCTGGCCGCCGCGCTCTCCTCCCGCATCTGCTTCAGGGACTTCCTGGGTGGGCTGGGTGCCGGACAGGTGGAGGGGCCTCGTGCCACCTCCAGGTCGGTGAGATGGATGTCCAGCAGCTGGTCAGGCGTCTTGCTGGGCCGGTTGAGCCGGTACGTCCGGCAGGAATGTGAGCTGGGATCCTCCCCATAGCGAATGAGTTTCCGAGGCCCTCCTGGGCTGCAGGGTGCGGACTGGACCAGGTACTGAGACACTGGCCTTGCCGCCTGGGCACCGGCCTGGCCCCTGTCGCTGTTCGGGTACGTGTCGGCCGCCCCGGCGGCTGGAACCGGCGGCGCCGTCTGCTGCAACGCTCTCACCGCGCACTCACAAAGTCGCTGTCTCTGCCACCTCTCCCACTGCAGCTCGTCCAGGCACTTGTCCCTGAGCCCTCCGGCCGGGCTGGCCGGGGACTGGGCAGCGCTGCAGCAGCCGCCCACCGACATGGTGTCGCCGGCCCCCTCGATGAAATAGCCGGGCTTGGGAGTGCCGGCCATGCCGACGGGCTCCAGGGAGTCGTTATCTGGCCCGGAGTCCGGGCTCCAGCTCGGGAGAGCTCTGGCTTTGCTCGGGTGCAACGCGTCACCTTTGGCCGAGGAGGAGTGCTGGTTGTCGGGGTGGAGGTAGGTGGGCTTGCCGGATGGGCGGGCCGCGCTGGATGACGGTCTGTGGTGCCCCGCAGCAGTGTGGAAGTGGCCTGTGCTGGACGGGGGGCACCCGGGGGCTGTGCTGTGCCACCCGTGGAAGCCCAGGCTGCGGGACGTGTTGAAGGACACCATGTCGGACTCCTCGTCCTGGGGCTCCGTGTTGGGCCCGGTGTCGGGGCGGAGTTTGCGGCGGGCGAGGTAACCCCGGTAGAACGCTTGGATGAAGACGGCGGCTCCGATGCGGACGGCGGCATCTCTCCGCACCATGTAGCCGCGCCAGTACGCCTGGATGGTGGTGGCAGCGAGGATTTTGCGCTGCAGGCTGCTGAGTCGCTGGTTGCCCGGTCGCCTGGGACACTGTTTGATGGGGAGCTGGACCAGCTGGTCGATGTCCTCCTGCTGCCGATGGAGAAGGTTGTGGCACTGCTGTCGGCCCATGTTCACCAACCGCTGCGGCGGCTCCAGGCTTCGTGCCCGGCCTGCCGGCCAACACGAGTACTGGATGCGGAGAGGCCTGCTGACTGGCCCCAGGAGCAGCCTCCGGACACGGTGGCCCCTCCACAAGGACTGCAGGAGAATGGCTGCACCCTGTTCGATGCAGAGCTGCTTCCGAGCGCAGTATCCTCGCCACAGGGCCTGGAACTTCGAGGCTGCAAGGTTCATAGTGTTCAGCATCTCTTCGGCCATGGTGTCCTCCGGGTCCTCACTGCCAGTGGGAGTGGAGGGCGGAGCCTGGCTTGGCCTCAGGCGTAGGCCCAGGGTCTCGCACATTCTCCCACCCAGGTGTATGGGGAGTTGACTGGGCTTCACAGGCTGCATTTCATGGGAAATGATCTGATGGTTTCTTGGAAATTAAAATCTATAAAAGAAAAATAGATATTTGTAATATTTATATATCAGTGAGCGAAGGTTCAAAGGCGCGAGGTTATGTTCTGGGCATTCGATATCTCGGCACCAATTCTGTCGCCACTCCCTGAGGGCCGGTCAGTGAGTGGGGGCAGGGTCGGTCAGTGAGCGGGGGCAGGGTCAGTCAGTGAGTGGGGGCAGGGTCGGTCAGTGAGTGGGGGCAGAGTCGGTCAGTGAGCGGGGGCAGGGTCGGTCAGTGAGTGGGGGCAGGGTCAGTCAGTGAGCGGGGGCAGGGTCAGTCAGTCAGTGAGCAGGGGCAGGGTCGGTCAGTGTGTGGGGGCAGGGTCAGTCAGTGAGCGGGGGCAGGGTCAGTCAGTGAGCGGGGGCAGAGTCGGTCAGTGAGTGGGGGCAGGGTCGGTCAGTCAGTGAGCGGGGGCAGAGTCGGTCAGTGAGTGGGGGCAGGGTCAGTCAGTGAGTGGGGGCAGGGTCGGTCAGTCAGTGAGCGGGGGCAGAGTCGGTCAGTGAGTGGGGGCAGGGTTGGTTAGTGAGCGGGGGCAGGGTCGGTCAGTCAGTGGGGGCAGGGCTGGTCAGTGAGAAGGGGCAGGGTCAGTCAGTGAGTGGGGGCAGGGTCGGTCAGTGAGTGGGGGCAGGGTCGGTCAGTGAGCGGGGGCAGTGTCGGTCAGTCAGTGAGCGGGGGCAGAGTCGGTCAGTGAGTGGGGGCAGGGTCGGTCAGTGAGTGGGGGCAGGGTCAATCAGTCAGCGAGCGGGGGCAGGGTCGATCAGTCAGCGAGCAGGGGCAGGGTCGATCAGTCAGCGAGCGGGGGCAGGGTCAATCAGTCAGCGAGCAGGGGCAGGGTCGGTCAGTCAGTGAGCGGGGTCGATCAGTCAGCGAGCGGGGGCAGGGTCGATCAGTCAGTGAGCGGGGGCAGGGTCGGTCGGTCAGTCAGTGAGTGGGGGCGGGGGCAGGGTCGGTCAGTCAGTGAGCGGGGGCGGGGGCAGGGTCGGTCAGTGAGCGGGGGCAGGGTCGGTCAGTCAGTGAGCGGGGGCGGGGGCAGGGTCGGTCAGTGAGCGGGGGCAGGGTCGGTCAGTCAGTGAGCGGGGGCGGGGGCAGGGTCGGTCAGTGAGCGGGGGCAGGGTCGGTCAGTCAGTGAGCGGGGGCAGGGTCGGTCAGTGAGCGGGGGCAGGGTCGGTCAGTCAGTGAGCGGGGGCAGGGTCGGTCAGTGAGTGGGGGCAGGGTCAGTCAGTGAGCGGGGGCCGGGTCGGCCAGTGAGCGGGGGCAGGGTCGGTCAGTGAGCGGGGGCAGGGTCGGTCAGTGAGTGGGGGCAGGGTCGGTCAGTGAGCGGGGGCAGGGTCGGTCAGCGAGCGGGGGCAGGGTCGGTCAGTCAGTGAGCGGGGGCAGGGTCAGTCGGTCAGTGAGCGGGGGCAGGGTCAGTCAGTCAGTGAGCGGGGGCAGGGTCGGTCAGTCAGTGAGCGGGGGCAGGGTCAGTCGGTCAGCGAGCGGGGGCAGGGTCGGTCAGTCAGTGAGCGGGGGCCGGGTCGGTCAGTCAGTGAGCAGGGGCAGGGTCGGTCAGTGAGTGGGGGCCGGGTCGGTCAGTCAGCGAGCGGGGGCAGGGTCGGTCAGTCAGCGAGCGGGGGCAGGGTCGGTCAGTCAGCGAGCGGGGGCCGGGTCGGTCAGTGAGCGGGGGCAGGGTCGATCAGTCAGTGAGCGGGGGCAGGATCGATCAGTCAGTGAGCGGGGGCCGGGTCGGTCAGTGAGCGGGGGCAGGGTCGATCAGTCAGTGAGCGGGGGCAGGATCGATCAGTCAGTGAGCGGGGGCAGGGTCAGTCAGTGAGCGGGGGCAGGGTCGGTCAGTGAGCGGGGGCAGGGTCGGTCAGTGAGCGGGGGCGGGGGCAGGGTCGGTCAGTGAGCGGGGGCAGGGTCGGTCAGTGAGCGGGGGCAGGGTCAGTCAGTGAGTGGGGGCAGGGTCGGAGGCCACCGATTCTCCTCACTCCCGTTTTACCGCTCACCTCCTGAGGTCATTGGAAACACCCCCACCCCCACCCCCACCCCCCTCACTCTCACACACAGAGCAGTGTGGGGGTCAGCATGGGGGGGGCGGTGTGGGGGGATTGGTGGGGGCAGTGTGGGGGGATTGGTGGGGGCATTGTGGGGGGATTGGTGGGGGCAGTGTGGGGGGATTGGTGGGGGCGGTGTGGGGGGATTGGTGGGGGCAGTGTGGGGGGATTGGTGAGGGCAGTGTGGGGGGATTGGTGGGGGCAGTGTGGGGGGATTGGTGGGGGCAGTGTCGGGGGATTGGTGGGGGCGGTGTGGGGGGATTGGTGGGGGCAGTGTCGGGGGATTGGTGGGGGCGGTGTGGGGGGATTGGTGAGGGCAGTGTGGGGGGATTGGTGGGGGCAGTGTGGGGGGATTGGTGGGGGCAGTGTGGGGGGATTGGTGGGGGCAGTGTCGGGGGATTGGTGGGGGCGGTGTGGGGGGATTGGTGGGGGCAGTGTCGGGGGATTGGTGGGGGCAGTGTGGGGGGATTGGTGGGGGCAGTGTGGGGGGATTGGTGGGGGCAGTGTGGGGGGATTGGTGGGGGCAGTGTGGGGGGGATTGGTGGGGGCAGTGTGGGGGGATTGGTGAGGGCAGTGTGGGGGGATTGGTGGGGGCAGTGTGGGGGGATTGGTGGGGGCAGTGTGGGGGGATTGGTGGGGGCAGTGTGGGGGGATTGGTGGGGGCAGTGTGGGGGGGATTGGTGGGGGCAGTGTGGGGGGATTGGTGAGGGCAGTGTGGGGGGATTGGTGGGGGCAGTGTGGGGGGATTGGTGGGGGCAGTGTGGGGGGATTGGTGGGGGCAGTGTGGGGGAATTGGTGGGGGCATTGTGGGGGGATTGGTGGGGGCAGTGTGGGGGGATTGGTGGGGGCGGTGTGGGGGGATTGGTGGGGGCAGTGTGGGGGGATTGGTGGGGGCAGGGCGGGGTCCCTGGGGATTATTTAGTTGGAGCACTGATACAAACAGGAGAAACATGTGAAGAATGAGCTGAGTTGTGTGTCTGCGGACAACACACTCGGTATTTCAGTCACGGGGGTGACAGACGACTTACTGAAACACTCGGGCGAAGGCACAACTACCGACATTGAGTAAATAGTCAGGCTGGAGCCGCTGAATCCCATTGCTGCAATGTGCGGGCCGTGTGGGAAGTGGAGGACTGGGCCTGTGTCCTGGGTAACCACATGTCCATATCCCCACTCTCGCTCACTCGCTCTCCCACCTTGCAACCAATTACTAACCCAAGCCCCGCTCCAGCCCCGTGCACTCTCAACCTTACTAATCTTTTATGAACAACCTTATTAAATGCCATCTTTAAGTCCCTATATATACATGTGCACTCTCTTATCTCATTTATTAGTGACCTCCTCAAAAATTGTTCCTTGACGTACCTGTAGCAGGCTCTCGCTCAGTGCCCAATCACTCTGTCCCGAATGACAGATTCTAATAACTTCCCCACAATTAACGTTAAGCAAATAGGCCTATAGTACCTAATTCAGTTTCCTACCCTCCTAGGTGTTGTATACGCTGATTATGGATGTACCCTATGTGTAGTCACTGTGAGATTGTATAAGATGGAGACTTGTTTACCTGATGTACCATCAATAATGTTTACACTGTGTATATACTATGCTGGCACCACTAGAGGGTGCAACTGGTGGAGACCGGGGTTTCCTGCCCTGGTGGCAGGGCCCTGTATAAAAGGCTTGCATGGCACTCTGGAGTTTGGAATAAAGGACCAAGGTCACTACAGTTCAAGTACAACACATTGCCTCGTGGAGTCATTCATAAGTACACTATAGACACAACACTTGGTGGGCTCGGAAGAACCACATCACACTCAGCCACTGTCTCACCCTCAATATATTTAGCAAAGGTTTCACTATCAGCCTTTATATTACTTGCAAGGTTTTTTTTGTATTTTCTTTTTGCAGCTCTTAATATTTTCTGTGTCCAATTGTTGGTTTCTGTGTTTCTCCAGGGTCCACGCTTTTTGCAGCATTTCTGTAGCCATTTCCTTTAGTTTTAGATTGCGTCTTGCCTGACATGTTGCCCGAGGTTGCTGCCCTGCACCGGTGGAACTGTCGCTCATTCGGTGATGTATTGATCTTGTACTAAATATTTCTTTGATTGTGTGGGTTCACCTGAGAGCAGCTCGCCCATGTAACCCTTCACTTCAGGCCAGCCTGATTTAAGTTTAAAACCTTGCTTTCTGTGAGATCTTTCTCCTTCTTGTCAAACTCGATCACGTGATGGTTTCTCTTTGCAAAATGCTCCCTCGCCTGCCAGATTACAGAACAGCATCATCAAATCTCGCAGCACGGGAGGCCATTCGGCCCATCGAGCCTGTGCCGGCTCTGTGACAGAGCGATCCCATCAGTCCCACTCTTCCCCCATAGCCCTGAAAACGTTTCCCCGTCCAGTATTTATCCAATTCCCTTCTGAAAGTCCCTCTTGAATCTGCTCCCACCGCCCTTTCAGGCAGCGCGTTCCTGATCACAACAACTCGCTGCGTAAAAACATTCTCCTCATCTCCCCCTCGGGTTCTTTTGCCGATTATCGTCAATCTGTGTCCCTCTGGTTACCGACCCTCCTGTTACCGACCCTCCTGCCCCGGGAACAGTCTCTCCTTATTTACTCTATTTTGAACACCTCTATCAAATCCCCCCTTAACCTTCTCTGCTCTAAGGAGAACAATCCCAGCCTCTCCAGTCTATGCACATCACTGAAGTCCCTCATTCCTGGGACCATTCTGGTCAATCCCCTCCGCACCCTCTCCAAGGCCTTCACATCCTTCCTAAAGTGCGGGGCCCACAATTGGTCCATTAATTCTGTCTCATCTCTGATTGCTAATTCTAGTATGGCAGGTGCCCTTGTCGGTGTAAGAGGTGTTTATTTCCGAGCCGGCTCAAGGACTCACTCACCCTCAGCCTCCTGCCAAGGCCACGATCTGCTGCTGCTTTCAAAACCTTCAACTGAAAGCCATTCCAGATCTCCACTCAGCAGCTGCACCGATTGGCTGCTTCAGTTTGTAAAGTGTGGTGATGTCATAAATGGCCCAGCTCACAGAACATTGATTGACGGCATCAATAATGTGCCTCAGTGATGTCAGAGCGGCAATATCGGTGATGTCAGAGGAAGAGTAGGGAGTTTGGAGTTTGGAGCGCGGGGCTGGAGCTGTGGGCAAATCAAAAAATGCTCGCCACTGCAGCAGAATCAACAACATGGAGGTCGGGAGCCGGCGAGGAACAGAGGGAGGGACGGGCGAGGAGCGGAGGGAGGGACGGGCGAGGAGCGGAGGGAGGGACGGGCGAGGAGCGGAGGGAGGGACGGGCGAGGAGCGGAGGAATGGACGGGCGAGGAGCGGAGGGAGGGACGGGCGAGGAGCGGAGGGACGGGCGAGGAGTGGAGGAATGGACAGGCGAGGAGCGGAGGGAGGGACCAGAGGGAGGGTCGGGCGGAGGGAGGGACCAGAGAGGAGCGGAGGGAGGGACGGGCGAGGAGCGGAGGGAGGGACGGGCGAGGAGCGGAGGGAGGGACCAGAGAGGAGCGGAGGGAGGGACCAGAGAGGAGCGGAGGGAGGGACGGGCGAGGAGCGGAGGGAGGGACGGGTGAGGAGCGGAGGGAGGGACGGGCGAGGAGTGGAGGGAGGGACGGGCGAGGAGCGGAGGGACGGGCGAGGAGTGGAGGAATGGACAGGCGAGGAGCGGAGGGAGGGACCAGAGGGAGGGTCGGGCGGAGGGAGGGACCAGAGAGGAGCGGAGGGAGGGACGGGCGAGGAGCGGAGGGAGGGACTGGCGAGGAGCGGAGGGAGGGACCAGAGAGGAGCGGAGGGAGGGACGGGCGAGGAGCGGAGGGAGGGACCAGAGAGGAGCGGAGGGAGGGACGGGCGAGGAGCGGAGGGAGGGACCAGAGAGGAGCGGAGGGAGGGACGGGCGAGGAGCGGAGGGAGGGACGGGCGAGGAGCGGAGGGAGGGACCAGAGAGGAGCGGAGGGAGGGACCAGAGAGGAGCGGAGGGAGGGACGGGCGAGGAGCGGAGGGAGGGACGGGTGAGGAGCGGAGGGAGGGACGGGCGAGGAGCGGAGGGACGGGCGAGGAGTGGAGGAATGGACAGGCGAGGAGCGGAGGGAGGGACCAGAGGGAGGGTCGGGCGGAGGGAGGGACCAGAGAGGAGCGGAGGGAGGGACGGGCGAGGAGCGGAGGGAGGGACGGGCGAGGAGCGGAGGGAGGGACCTGAGAGGAGCGGAGGGAGGGACGGGCGAGGAGCGGAGGGAGGGACGGGCGAGGAGCGGAGGGAGGGACGGGTGAGGAGCGGAGGGAGGGACGGGCGAGGAGTGGAGGGAGGGACGGGTGAGGAGCGGAGGGAGGGACCAGAGAGGAGCGGAGGGAGGGACGGGCGAGGAGCGGAGGGAGGGACGGGTGAGGAGCGGAGGGAGGGACGGGCGAGGAGTGGAGGGAGGGACGGGCGAGGAGCGGAGGGACGGGCGAGGAGTGGAGGAATGGACAGGCGAGGAGCGGAGGGAGGGACCAGAGGGAGGGTCGGGCGGAGGGAGGGACCAGAGAGGAGCGGAGGGAGGGACGGGCGAGGAGCGGAGGGAGGGACGCGCGAGGAGCGGAGGGAGGGACCAGAGAGGAGCGGAGGGAGGGACGGGCGAGGAGCGGAGGGAGGGACCAGAGAGGAGCGGAGGGAGGGACCAGAGAGGAGCGGAGGGAGGGACGGGCGAGGAGCGGAGGAATGGACGGGCGAGGAGCGGAGGGAGGGACGGGCGAGGAGCGGAGGGAGGGACGGGCGAGGAGCGGAGGGACGGGCGAGGAGTGGAGGAATGGACAGGCGAGGAGCGGAGGGAGGGACCAGAGGGAGGGTCGGGCGGAGGGAGGGACCAGAGAGGAGCGGAGGGAGGGACGGGCGAGGAGCGGAGGGAGGGACGGGCGAGGAGCGGAGGGAGGGACCAGAGAGGAGCGGAGGGAGGGACCAGAGAGGAGCGGAGGGAGGGACGGGCGAGGAGCGGAGGGAGGGACGGGTGAGGAGCGGAGGGAGGGACGGGCGAGGAGCGGAGGGAGGGACGGGTGAGGAGCGGAGGGAGGGACGGGCGAGGAGCGGAGGGAGGGACGGGCGAGGAGTGGAGGGAGGGACGGGCGAGGAGTGGAGGGAGGGACGGGCGAGGAGCGGAGGGACGGGCGAGGAGTGGAGGAATGGACAGGCGAGGAGCGGAGGGAGGGACCAGAGGGAGGGTCGGGCGGAGGGAGGGACCAGAGAGGAGCGGAGGGAGGGACGGGAGAGGAGCGGAGGAATGGACGGGCGAGGAGCGGAGGGAGGGACCAGAGGGAGGGTCGGGCGGAGGGAGGGACCAGAGAGGAGCGGAGGGAGGGACGGGCGAGGAGCGGAGGGAGGGACGGGCGAGGAGTGGAGGGAGGGACCAGAGAGGAGCGGAGGGAGGGACCAGAGAGGAGCGGAGGGAGGGACGAGCGAGGAGCGGAGGGAGGGATGGGTGAGGAGTGGAGGAATGGACAGGCGAGGAGCGGAGGGAGGGACGGGTGAGGAGCGGAGGGAGGGACGGGTGAGGAGCGGAGGGAGGGACGGGCGAGGAGTGGAGGAATGGACAGGCGAGGAGCGGAGGGAGGGACGGGTGAGGAGCGGAGGGAGGGACGGGCGAGGAGTGGAAGAATGGACGGGCGAGGAGCGGAGGGAGGGACCAGAGAGGAGCGGAGGGAGGGACGGGTGAGGAGCGGAGGGAGGGACGGGCGAGGAGCGGAGGGAGGGACGGGCGAGGAGCGGAGGGAGGGACGGGCGAGGAGTGGAGGAATGGACAGGCGAGGAGCGGAGGGAGGGACGGGTGAGGAGCGGAGGGAGGGACGGGCGAGGAGCAGAGGGAGGGACGGGCGAGGAGCGGAGGGAGGGACGGGCGAGGAGTGGAGGGAGGGACCAGAGGGAGGGTCGGGCGGAGGGAGGGACCAGAGAGGAGCGAAGAGGTCGGATCCCAGAGGTGGAGCACCGTGGACAAGACCAAGGGATGGTGCAGCACGGGCCAATAGCGAGGCAGTGAGGTCGTGAGGCTCACATTGCGTACTATGCATTCCACGTAGAGAGAGGTCCTGTGGGAAGGAGGACAGAAGGACGACAGTCGGAGTATGTTTGAGTGTGTGTGTGTGTGTATTGGCACAGGTGGCGGAACCTGATCTCCAGTCAGCTTGAATCCCTGTCTCACTGGACCAAGACCTCGCTCCGTCAAGCCCGTGTGGTGGCTGATGTGCAACGGCCACCCCACAGTAAAAGAATTCACGCACAGGTATCTTCCACCGTTTAAAATTAGTTCATCAGTCACCTGAGTACTTGTTTTTAGTGTGGAAACAAGTCACCCTCGACCCCAAGGGACTGTCTATGATGATGAGGGAGGGAGAACATAAGAACATAAGAAATAGGAGCAGGAGTCGGCCACCTGACCCCTCGAGCCTGCTCCGCCATTCAATACGATCATGGCTGATCTGATCATGGACTCAGCTCCACTTTCCGGCCCGCTCCCCAGAACCCTTTACTCCTTTATCGCTCAAAAATCCGTCTACCTCCGCCTTAAATATATTCAATGATCCAGCCTCCACAGCTCTCTGGGGCAGAGAATTCCAGATTTACAACCCTCTGAGAAAAGAAATTTCTTCTCATCTCAGTTTTAAATGGGCAGCCCCTTACTCTGAGACTATGTTCCCTAGTTTTAGTTTCCCCTATGAGTGGAAACATCCTCTCTGCATCCACCTTGTCGAGCCCCCTCATTATCTTATATGTTTCGATAAGATCACCTGTCATTCTTCTGAACTCCAATGAGTATAGGCCCAACCTACTCAACCTATCCTCATAAGTCAACCATCTCCGGAATCAACCAAGTGAACCTTCTCTGAACAGCCTCCAATGCAAGTATATCCTTGCTTAAATAAGGAGACCAAAACTGTACACAGTACTCCAGGTGTGGCCTCACCAATACCCTGTACAGTTGTAGCAGGATTTCTCTGCTTTTATACTCCATCCCCCTTGCAATAAAGGCCAACATTCCATTTGCCTTCCTGATCACTTGCTGTACCTGCATACTAACTTTTTGTGTTTCATGCACAAGGACTCCCAGGTCCCTCTGTACTGTAGCACTTTGCAAGTTTTCTCCATTTAAATTATAATTTACTTTTCTATTTTTTTCTGCCAAAGTGGATAACCTCACATGTTCCCACATTATACTCCATCTGCCAAATTTTTGCCCACTCACTGAGCCTGTCTATATCCCTTTGCAGATTTTTTGTGTCCTCACAATTTGCTTTCCCACCCATCTTTGTATCATCAGCAAACTTGGCTACATTAGAAACATAGAAAATAGGTGCAGGAGTAGGCCATTCAGCCCTTCCAGCCTGCACCGTCATTCAATGAGTTCATGGCTGAACATGAAACCTCAGTACCCCCTTCCTGCTTTCTCGCCATACCCCTTGATCCCCCGAATAGTAAGGACTTCATCTAACTCCCTTTTGAATATATTTAGTGAATTGGCCTCAACTACTTTCTGTGGTAGAGAATTCCACAGGTTCACCACTCTCTGGGTGAAGAAGTCTCTCCTCATCTCGGTCCTAAATGGCTTACCCCTTATCCTTAGACTGTGACCCCTGGTTCTGGACTTCCCCAACATTGGGAACATTCTTCCTGCATCTAACCTGTCTAAACCCGTCAGAATTTTAAACGTTTCTATGAGATCCCCTCTCATTCTTCTGAACTCCAGTGAATACAAGCCCAGTTGATCCAGTCTTTCTTGATAGGTTAGTCCCACCATCCCGGGAATCAGTCTGGTGAATCTTCGCTGCACTCCCTCAATAGCAAGAATGTCCTTCCTCAAGTTAGGAGACCAAAACTGTACACAATACTCCAGGTGTGGCCTCACCAAGGCCCTGTATAACTGCAGCAACACATCCCTGCCCCTGTACTCAAATCCCCTCGCTATGAAGGCCAACATGCCATTTGCTTTCTTAACCGCCTGCTGTACCTGCATGCCAACCTTCAATGACTGATGTACCATGACACCCAGGTCTCATTGCACCTTCCCTTTTCTTAATCTGTCACCATTCAGATAATAGTCTGTCTCTCTGTTTTTACCACCAAAGTGGATAACCTCACATTTATCCACATTATACTTCATCTGCCATGCATTTGCCCACTCACCTAACCTATCCAAGTCACTCTGCAGCCTCATAGCATCCTCCTCGCAGCTCACACTGCCACCCAACTTAGTGTCATCCGCAAATTTGGAGATACTACATTTAATCCCCTCGTCTAAATCATTAATGTACAATGTAAACAGCTGGGGCCCCAGCACAGAACCTTGCGGTACCCCACTAGCCACTGCCTGCCATTCTGAAAAGTACCCATTTACTCCTACTCTTTGCTTCCTGTCTGACAACCAGTTCTCAATCCACGTCAGCACACTACCCCCAATCCCATGTGCTTTAACTTTGCACATTAATCTCTTGTGTGGGACCTTGTCGAAAGCCTTCTGAAAGTCCAAATATACCACATCAACTGGTTCTCCTTTGTCCACTTTACTGGAAACATCCTCAAAAAATTCCAGAAGATTTGTCAAGCATGATTTCCCCTTCACAAATCCATTTTTTTTTAAAAATTCGTAGCCAATCTTTCCAATTCTTTGTCAAATCACAAACGCCAGAGGTCACCTTGCACACATCAAGGATCACTCTGCGCCAATGCTCTTAGCCAAAAGGCCTAGAGCCACTGCACCGTTCCTGGAAGTAACGCAATACCAGGTTCGTGCCATGGAGGTGGATGGGTCAAGCCACCCCACCCACCTCCTGTTTCCAAAAAAGCAAGCATATACCTTCCTGATCCAGGGAGAACCACCCGGAGGTCATGGTGGCTACTCCCCTGTCAGGTCACTCTACTGGAAACATCCTCAAAAAATTCCAGAAGATTTGTCAAGCATGATTTTCCTTTCACAAATCCATGCTGACTTGGACCTATCATGTCACCATTTTCCAAATGCGCTGCTATGACATCCTTAATAATTGATTCCATCATTTTACCCACTACTGAGGTCAGGCTGACCGGTCTATAATTCCCTCTTTTCTCTCTCCCTCCTTTTTTAAAAAGTGGGGTTACATTGGCTACCCTCCACTCCATAGGAACTGATCCAGAGTCAATGGAATGTTGGAAAATGACTGTCAATGCATCCGCTATTTCCAAGGCCACCTCCTTAAGTACTCTGGGATGCAGTCCATCAGGCCCTGGGGATTTATCGGCCTTCAATCCCATCAATTTCCCCAACACAATTTCCCGGCTAATAAAGATTTCCCTCAGTTCCTCCTCCCTACTAGACCCTCTGACCCCTTTTATATCCAGAAGGTTGTTTGTGTCCTCCTTAGTGAATACTGAACCAAAGTACTTGTTCAATTGGTTTGCCATTTCTTTGTGTTCCCCATTATGACTTCCCCTGATTTTGACTGCAGGGGACCTACGTTTGTCTTTACTAACCTTTTTCTCTTTACATACCTATAGAAACTTTTGCAATCCGCCTTAATGTTCCCTGCAAGCTTCTTCTCGTACTCCATTTTCCCTGCCCTAATCAAACCCTTTGTCCTCCTCTGCTGAGTTCTAAATTTCTCCCAGTCCCCAGGTTCGCTGCTATTTCTGGCCAATTTGTATGCCACTTCCTTGGCTTTAATACTATCCCTGATTTCCCTAGATAGCCACGGTTGAGCCACCTTCCCTTTTTTATTTTTACGCCAGACAGGAATGTACAATTGTTGTAATTCATCCATGCGGTCTCTAAATGTCTGCCATTGCCCATCCACAGTCAACCCCCTAAGTATCATTCGCCAATCTATCCTAGCCAATTCACGCCTCATACTTCAAAGTTACCCTTCTTTAAGTTCTGGACCATGGTCTCTGAAATTACTGTATCATTCTCCATCCTAATGCAGAATTCCACCATATTATGGTCACTCTTCCCCAAGGGGCCTCGCACAATGAGATTGCTAATTAGTCCTCTCTCATTACACAACACCCAGTCTAAGATGGCCTCCCCCCTAGTTGGTTCCTCGACATATTGGTCTAGAAAGCCATCCCTTATGCACTCCAGGAAATCCTCCTCCACCGTATTGCTTCCAGTTTGGCTAGCCCAATCTATATATTAAAGTCACCCATTATAACTGCTGCACCTTTATTGCATGCACCCCTAATTTCCTGTTTGATGCCCTCCCCAACATCACTACTACTGTTTGGAGGTCTGTACACAACTCCCACTAACGTTTTTTGCCCTTTGGTGTTCTGCAGCTCTACCCATATAGATTCCACATCATCCAAGCTAATGTCTTTCCTAACTATTGCATTAATCTCCTCTTTAACCAGCAATGCTACCCCACCTCCTTTTCCTTTTATTCTATCCTTCCTGAATGTTGAATACTCCTGGATGTTGAGTTCCCAGCCCTGATCATCCTGGAGCCACGTCTCCGTAATCCCAATCACATCATATTTGTTAACATCTATTTGCACAGTTAATTCATCCACCTTATTGCGGATACTCCTTGCATTAAGACACAAAGCCTTCAGGCTTGTTTTTTTAACACCCTTTTTCCTTTTAGAATTCTGCCGCACAGTGGCCCTTCCTGTTCCCTGCCCCGGGCCTCTCTGCCCCCCGCCCCCATCTCCCCTCCGTCTCCTGCCTCTGTCTCCCTCTGTCTCCCTGCATTGGTTCCCATCCCCCTGCCATATTAGTTTAACTCCTCCCCAACAGCACTAGCAAACACTCCCCCTAGGACATTGGTTCTGGTCCTGCCCAGGTGCAGACCGTCCGGTTTGTACTGGTCCCACCTCCCCCAGAACCGGTTCCAATGCCCCAGGAATTTGAATCCCTCCCTGCTGCACCACTGCTCAAGCCACGTATTCATCTGCGCTATCCTGCGATTCCTACTCTGACTAGCACGTGGCACTGGTAGCAATCCCGAGATTACTACTTTTGAGGTCCTTTTTGATTTAGCTCCTAGCTCCTTAAATTCGTTTTGTAGGACCTCATCCCTTTTTTTTACCTATTACACTCGGTCCCTTCATCCAAGTCATTAATATAGATTGTAAATAGTTGAGGCCCCAACACCGATCCCTGCGGCACCCCACTAGTCACTGTTTGCCAACCTGAAAATGACCCATTTAGCCCGACTCTCTGTTTTCTGTTAGTTAGCCAATCCTCTATCTATGCTAATATATTACCCCCAACCCAGTAATCTTTTATGTGGCACCTTATCAAAAGCCTTCTGGAAATCCAAATACACCAATCCACTGGTTCCCCTTTATCCACCCTGTTCGTTACATCCTCAAAGAACTCCAGCAAATTTGTCAAACATGATTTCCCTTTCATAAAACCATGTTGACTCTGCTTGATTGAATTATGCTTTTCCAAATGTCCTGCTACTGCTTCCTTAATAATGGACTCCAGCATTTTTCCAACGACAGATGTTAGGCTAACTGGTCTATAGTTTCCTGCTTTCTGGACAGAAGGTAGAAAGAAAGAGAGAGAGAAATAAAGAGAAAGAAATATAAAGAGAGAGAAAGTGAAAGAAAGAGAAAGATAGAAAAGTAGAAGAAAGTAAAAGAAAGAACACCACTCCGAAAGAAAGAAATAGAGGAGAAGGAAGGAAGAACATAAGAACATAAGAAATAGGAGCAGGAGTCGGCCATTCGGCCCCTCTAGCCTGCTCCACCATTCAATAAGATCATGGCTGATCTGATCATGGACTCAGCTCCACTTCCCTGCCCGCTCCCCATAACCCCTTATCCCCTTATTGTTTAAGAAACTGTCTATTTGTGTCTTAAATTTATTCAATGTCCCAGCTTCCACAGCTCTCTGAGGCAGCGAATGCTACAGATTTACAACCCTCTGAGAGAAGAATTTCTCCTCATCTCAGTTTTAAATGGGCGGCCCCTTATTCTAAGATCATGCCCTCTAATTCTAGTCTCCCCCATCAGTGGAAACATCCTCTCTGCATCCACCTTGTCAAGCCCCCTCATAATCTTATACGTTTCGATAAGATCACCTCTCATTCTTCTGAATTTCAATGAGTAGAGGACCAACCTACTCAACCTTTCCTCTTAAGTCAATCCCCTCATCCCCGGAATCAACCAAGTGAACCCTCTCTGAACTGCCTCCAAAGCAAGTATATCCTTTCGTAAATATGGAAACCAAAACTGCACGCAGTGCTCCAGGTGTGGCCTCACCAAACCTTATATAGCTGTAGCAAGACTTCCCTGCTTTTATACTCCATCCCCTTTGCAATAAAGGCAATAAAGGGAGGAGGGAGAGAGAGAGGAAGAAGGAAAATAGAGCGAGGGAAACAGAGAGAGAGAAAGAGAGCAAGAAAAAAAGAACTTGCAATTATGTAGCCAGAAAGGTTGCAACAGTGAATTAATCAGATGCACAATCAGCAAAGCCAACAATTACCACCAGAGGGCAGCCTGCAGCTAGGAATCAGCACACCACCTGCCTTTACACAGCACTTTGAACATTACACAGGATTACACGGGATATATGGCACAGAAACCGGCCATTCGGCCCAACCAGTCCGTGCCGGCGTTTATGCTTCACTCGAGCCTCCTCCCGTCGTTCCTCATCTAAATCTATCGGCATAACCCTCTATTCCCTTCTCCCTCATGTGTTTATCCAGCCTCCCCTTAAATACATCGATACTATTTGCCTCAACCCCTCCCTGTGGCAGCGAGTTCCACATTCTCACCGCTCTCTGGGTAAAGAAGTTTCTCCTGAATTCCCCATTGGATTTCCTGGTGACTGTCTTATATTGATGGCGTCTAGTTATGCTCCTCCCCACAAGTGGAAACACTCTCTCTGTATCCACTCGATCAAAACCTTTCATCATTTTAAAGACCTCTATCAGCCTTCTTTTTCAAAAGAAAAGAGACTCAGCCTGTTCATCCTTTCCTGATATGTGTACCCTCGCATTTCTAGTATCATCCTTGTAAATCTCCTCTGCACCCTCTCCAGTGCCTCTATATCCTTTTTATAATATGGCGACCAGAACTGTACGCAGTACTCCAAGTGCGGTCTAACCAAGGTTCGCTACAGGTTTAGCATAACTTCCCTATAATTCTATCCCTCTAGAAATAAACCCTAGTGCTTGGTTTGCTTTTTATGGCCTTGCTAACCGTGTCACAACGTTTAGTGATGTGTGTATTTGTATCCGAGATCCCTTTGTTCCTCTACCCCACCCAGACTCACACCCTCCCAGTAATGTGACCTCCCTATTCTTCCACCAAAATGTAATACCTCACATTTATCTGTGTTGAACTTCATTTGCCAATTATTTGCCCATTCTGCAAGTTTATTAATGTCCTCCTGTAATTTGTTGCAATCCTCTTATTGGCTATCTCCCCAATTTGGTGTCATCCGCAAATTCAGAAATTATGTTTGATTCCAAAGTCTAAATTGTTAATATAAATTGTGAACAACAGTGGTCCCAGCACTGATCCTCGTGGAACACTACCACTCACCTACTGCCACTGTGAATAGTTACCCTTTACCCCTACTCTCTGCTTTCTGTCTTGAAGCCAGCTCGCGATCCATTCTGCTACTTGTCCCGGACTCTGCATTCTCTGACCTTCATCAATCTTTTACTGGGTACCTTATCGAAGGCCTTTTGAAAATCTAGATAAATTACATCTACTGCATTACCCTTGTCTATTCTCTCTGTTACCTCTTCAAAACATTCACTGTGGTTGGTCAAGCAAGACTTTCCCGTTTGGAGTCCATGCTGACTATTTATTATTATACTTTTAATTTCTAGATGTTCTTCTATTTTCTCCTTTAGTAGGGATTTCATTATTTTTCCTACCACCGATGTTAAGTGGTCTGTCTATAATTCCCTGAATATGTTCTATCCCTCTTCTTAAAAATAGGTATTACGTCAACAATCCACCAGTTCTCTGGCACTACACTTTTTCTAATGAATTATTAAATATGTGTAGTAATGCCTCTGCTATCTCTTCCCTAGATGCAATCCATCCGGACCAGGGGTTTTATCCGCTTTGTGTTTAATTTATTTAACATATCCCCTCTTTTTATTTTAAATACACTTATCTCATTACTAATCTCATCATCCAATGTCATGTCCACCTGTTCTATCTCCCTGGTAAATACTGAAGCAAAATAATTGTTTAATATTTCTGACATCTCTCTATTGTTGCCTGTAGTATTATCCTATCTATCCCTTAATGGCCCTATTCCCATCCCAACCTTCCTTTTTTATTGATGTGCCTGTGAAATATTTTACTATTTTGTTTTATGTTCCTTGATGATTTAATTTCATAGTTCCTCTTTGCCTTCCTAACTGTTTCTTTGACTTCTTTCCTCATCTGTTTGTATTCTCCCTTATCGTGCACTCCCCTGCTGTCTATGTACTTAATGAATGCCTCTTTCCTTACCCTCACTTGTTCCCTGATGGCTTTATTCATCATGGAGTCTCATTCGTGTTTAGTTTGTTCTTTCCTTTTAGCAGAATATATTGTTCCTACACTCTGTTGAACAGTGTTTTAAATGTTTCCCATTTGCTGTTCTACATCGTTGTTTGCCCACATTGTTGCCCATTTATTCTCCCAAGTTCTATTCTCAGCCCCTCAAAATCAGCTTTTCTTCAATCTATTACCCTTGTTTTCATCATACTGATGTCCTTCTAAATTATCATAAATTATATTATGGTCACTATTGCCTAGATGTTCCCCTACTTTTACATCTCTTATCTGCTCTGGTTCATTCCCCATTACTAGATCCAATCGCAAATCCTCCCTTGTTGGGCTTTTTACATATTTGGTTAGAAAGGAGTCCTGTACACATTGTAGGAACTCCATTCCCTTATCCCTTTTACTTACCTCTTCTGTCCAATTAATATCGGGGTAGTTGAAACACCCCTTGATTATTATTCTATGTTTTTTTTAAACTAATTTCCCTACTTTGTCTGCATATTTCTTCCTCCAGGTCCCTTCCATTATTAGGTGGTCTGTAGACTATGCCTATTAGTGTGTTTGATCCTTTATTATCATACCATAGAAAAAGACTTTTCACAGAAGTGTAAGGGAAAAAAATTAATGCAGAGACAAATATATTAGGAGGGATGAAAAACAGTTTGGTCAGAGGATTTAGAAATTGTCTTAAAGGAGAAGCGGGAATCCCAGATCTGGAGCCCAGACAGCTGAAATCATGGCCACCAATGGTGGAGGGAGGAGACAATGGAGGGGTACCCCAGTGAGGGTCAGTGTGTGTGGGACCCGTACCCCAGTGAGAGTCAGTGTGTGTGGGACCCGTACCCCAGTGAGAGTCAGTGTGTGTGGGACCTGTACCCCAGTGAGAGTCAGTGTGTGTGGGATCCGTACCCCAGTGAGAGTCAGTGTGTGTGGGATCCGTACCCCAGTGAGAGTCAGTGTGTGTGGGACCCGTACCCCAGTGAGAGTCAGTGTGTGTGGGACCCATATCCCAGTGAGAGTCAGTGTGTGTGTGGGACCCGTACCCCAGTGAGAGTCAGTGTGTGTGGGACCTGTACCCCAGTGAGAGTCAGTGTGTGTGGGACTGCACCCCAGTGAGAGTCAGTGTGTGTGGGACCTGTATCCCAGTGAGAGTCAGTGTGTGTGGGACCTGTGCCGTGTTTCCCATATGCTGTGGTAGATGATTTCAGTCCTTTATCCTGTCCTGCTCTGAAGCTGCTGTCTGCTGGGCCCCAAGCTCTGGAATTCACTCCTAAACCTCTCCACCTCTCTCTCCTCCTTTAAGACACTCCTTAATACCTCCCTCTCTGCCCCAATATCTCCTTATGCAGCTCGGTGTCAAATTTGTTTGATAACGCTCCTGTGAAGCGCGTTGGGACGTTTTGGTACATTAAAGGCGCTATATAAATACAGGTTGTTGTAACATTCTATGATTCTGGTTTCTCTCACGCAGCTGGTTATGGAGTTTATCAGGGACCGTGAAGGTGTTTTCTGACACATTTGGGAGGTAAGATTCCTGGGAAAGGAAGGGCTGTTTTTTGACAATGGTCCAGTGTCACACCCATCAACCACAGATTGCATAACCCAGCCAGGATTACATTCCCCGAGACTCTGGGGCCAGCCTCTGTCACAGCCTTCCCTCTGGGAAGGTTCTGGGGTTGAATCCCCCTCCAGACATTCCCAGCGAGCGCAGACAGGTCCCCCCCTGCACCCCCCCACCGTGCAGGAGCCCATTAAACTCTTCCATCCACAGGGCTGAGCCTCGCCGGCTGGGAGACAGGGCCACTGGGAGCAGCATTCATCCCAACCTCTCCATCAGCCCGAGAATCCCAACAACATCATGCTCCAACACCCCTCACACCAACTCCCATCCCTGTAGCCAACATTCCCCCCCCCCTGTGGGAGGCTCCATACACAGTCTGCAAATCTGATTCATTCTCTCCCCCCCCCCGGCGTCATAATGGGCCGGGAGACCCGACCCCGACCAATCTCAGAGCCGAGTGTCAGAGGTCAGTGGGATGGGTCTTTTAGGGTGCAACCCATCCAGTCACTCATTTCTCCACAATGGTGGGAGAGGAGATGGGGAACAATTGACCCACACAGCGTATCACCCAGCCCAGAGCCCACCCAGGGTGGCAGACTGGTCAGAATGTTGCTGGGCCATGAGTCGGTGTGTGGCAATGCCTGCACTGCTCTATTGATCATTCCTTCCCAGGCTATGGGAAGCTGCGGGGTGTTGTGTGTGGAGGCAGTCACGCCCCAGAGGTTAGCGATAAGTCTCTGAGTCAGCCCGTGTGCTGGCTCCTGTTGGTAAAACATCCTTTCACACAATGAGAAAGGAAGCAGGCATCAAGAACAGAGACTCAGTGTGACTGGGCAGCATTATTACTCACTCCCTCCACCACCGGCGCACCGTGGCTGCAGTGTGCACCATCTACAAGATGCACTGCAGCAACTCGCCAAGGCTTCTTCGGCAGCATCTCCCAAACCCGCGACCTCTACCGCCTAGAAGGGCAAGGGCAGCAGGCGCATGGGAACACCACCACCTCCACGTTCCCCTCCCAGTCACACACCATCCTGACTTGGAAATATATCGGCCGTTCCTTCATCGTCGCTGGGTCACAATCCTGGAACTCCCTCCCTAACAGCACTGTGGGAGCACCTTCACCACACGGACTGCAGCGGTTCAAGAAGGAGGCTCACCACCACCTTCTCAAGGGGCAATTAGGGACGGGCAATAAATGCCGGCCTTGCCAGCAACAACCACAGTCCAAGAACGAATAATAAAAAATAAACAGAGTGGGAAAAAAATGACCACCTTGACCCTTCTTCATAGATCATTACCCCATCAAACCCCCTTAAAGGTGCAGAGAGATGATTGGCCAGAATGGTCCCAGGGATGAGGGACTTCAGTTATGTGCAGAGACTGGAGGAGCTGGGGCTGTTCTCCTTAGAGCAGAGAAGGTTAAGGGGAGATTTAATAGGAGTGTTCAAAATGACAAAGGGTTTTGACAGAGTAAATAAGGAGAAAGTGTTTCCCGGGGCAGGAGGGTCGGTAACCAGAGGGACACAGATTGACGATAATCGGCAAAAGAACTCGAGGGGGAGATAAGGAGAATGTGTTTACGCAGCGAGTTGTTGTGATCGGGAACGCGCTGCCTGAAAGGGCGGTGGGAGCAGATTCAATAGTAACTTTCAAATGGTAATTGGAAAAGGAAACATTTGCAGGTCTGTGGGGAAAGAGCAGGGCAAGTGGGACTAATTGGATCGCTCTGTCACAGGACAGATGGGCCGAATGGCTGTACAACAGTGACGTACAATCCATTACAACAGTGACTACACTCCAAAAGTACTTCATTGGCTGTAAAGCACTTTGAGACGTCCGGTGGTCGTGTAAAACAACTTGTATTTATATAGCGCCTTTAACATAGTGAAACATCCCAAGGAGTTTCACAGAAGTATTATGAGACGTAAAATTTGACACCAAGCCACGTAAGTAGAAATTAACGCAGGTGACCAAAAGCTTGGTCAAAGAGGTAGGTTTTAAGGAGCATCTTAGAGGAGAGAGAAGAGAGAAAGAGAAAGAGAGAAAAAGAGAGAGAGAAAAAAAAAAGAGAGAAAGATTTAGAGAGGGAATTCCAGAGCTTGGGGCCCAGCAACAGAAGGCACGACCTTGAGCGATTATAATCAGGGATGCTCAAGAGGGTAGAATTAGAGGAGCGCAGACATCTCCGGGGGGGTGTGAGGCTGGAGGAGATTAGAGAGATAGGGAGGGGCGAGGCCATGGAGAAATTTGAAAATAAGGATGAGAATTTTGAAATCAAGGCATTGCTTAACCGGAAGCCAATGTAGGTCAGCGAGCACAGGGGTGATAGGTGAGCGGGACTCGGTGCAAGATAGGACACGGGGGCAGCCGAGTTTTGGATCGCCTCTAGTTTACGTCGGGTAGAATGTGGGAGGCCAGCCAGGAATGCGTTGGAAGAGTCAAGTCTAGAGGTAACAAAGGCATGGATGAGGGCTTCTGCAGCGGATGAGCTGAGGCAAGGGCGGAGACGGGCGATGTTAGAGGTGGAAATAGGCGGTCTTAGTTATGCTGCAGATATATGTGATCGGAAGCTCATTTCAGGGTCAAATGTTGCAAGGTTGCAAAGTCTGGTTCAGCAACCAGATGAAAGGTACTATATAAGTGCAAGTCTTTATGATTCTATGCTTCCACTTCCTGTCTAAAGTCCAACATTCCTCCCATCGGGTAGTTCTGGGCCGTCACACTCAGATACGAGAGCTGCTGCCCTGCTGAGAGCAGAGGGCTGTGCAGTTCCTGTGTGTAGTAACAAGCTGTGAACTGCCCTGCTGAGATAACCAGTTTGCAGTGAGATAACCAGCCTGCTCATCATCATAGGCAGTCCCTCGGAATCAAGGAAGACTTGCTTCCACTCTAAAAAATGAGTTCTTAGGTGACTAAACAGTCCAATACGAGAACCATAGTCTGTCACAGGTGGGACAGACAGCCTTTGAGGGAAGGGGGGGGGGGGGGGAAGGGTGGGACTGGTTTGCCGCACGCTCCTTCCGCTGCCTGCGCTTGATTTCTGCACGCTCTTGGCGACGAGACTCGAGGTGCTCAGCGCCCTCCCGGATGCACTTCCTCCACTCAGGGAAGTCTTTGGCCAGGGACTCCCAGGTGTCGGTGGGGATGTCGCACTTTATCAGGGAGGCTTTGAGGATGTCCTTGTAACGTTGCCTCTGCCCACCCTTGGCTCGTTTGCCGTGAAGGAGTTCCGAGTAGAGCGCTTGCTTTGGTTAGCCTGCTGATCTGGTGTTCAAACAGCGAATACCAAAGAGCAAAAATAAATAGTGCAGACACAGAAGGAAGTGGAACTGGTCTCCATTAAGGATAGGGAAATTCAGAAACTGCAGAAGGAAAATGTGTCCCCCAAACGACACCTCCAGACTCCACAATTCCAACGCTCTCCTGGCCGGCCTCCCAGATTGCACCCTTGAGATCACCAAAACTCGGCAGCCCCGTGCCCGAACTCGCACCAATTGTCATCTACCCATCACCCCCTGCACTCACTCATCGACATCGGCTCCCGGTCCTGCAACGTCTCGATTCTAAAATCTTCACCTGTGTTTAAATCGTTCCATGCCTCATCTCTCCGTATTGAGCACTTGCAACGCCCCCAGCTCCCATTCCTGCCCCCGTTGGCAGCCGTGCTTTCAATCATTTGTGGGGGGGGGGGGGGGAAAAGAGAGGGGGTCACCTTCTGGAATTCTCTTCCCCCCCCCCCCCCCCCCAAATCCACCTCCGAGCGTTTGGTCACTCTTCCCAACATCTCCTTCAGCCCAGTGCCCATTGCTACCTGTCTGAAGTGTCTTTGTTGAATTAATATTCTCCCTCGGCCTCCCCCAAATCAACACTGGGGAAACAGGTCAGTTGGGGTGAGAGGGAAAGTGATCTTAGTGATACAGAACTTTCAACATTTCCGAGCCAATTAACTTTGCATAATAGTAGCTGCCGTACAGTCGGAGGGAGTTACTTACCCAGAGTAATTGAACAAGTGCCAGACACTGGACAGGAATCCATTATTCTACCTGTGGCCTGGGCATTCCGATACCGTGTATGTGCACAATGCAGAGGCTGCTCAGCATAGCCTGGCCACCCTCCAGCCCCCCTTTCACACGACTGTGACTGGTCAGGGCATCACTGGAGAGCTGCCTGATCAGGCCCTCAGATCCAGCAGGAATAAGCCCCACCCCCACCACAAGATAGATCATCCCCCACAGTGAGTGTAGTCACTGTTGTAATGTAGGAAGTCAGTTTGAGCACAGCAAGCTCCCACAAACATCAATGTGATAACGACTAGATATTCGGTTTTAGTGATGTTGGTTGAGAGATTAATATTGGCCAGGTGAACTGTCCTGCTCTGCGTCGAAATAGTGCCGTGGGATCTTTAACGCTTACCTGAGGGGGCAGACGGAGCCTCAGTTTAACATCTCATTCAAAAGATGGCAGCTCCGACAGTGCAGCACACTCCCTCAGCACTGCCCCTCCGACAGTGCAGCACACTCCCTCAGCACTGCCCCTCCGACAGTGCAGCACACTCCCTCAGCACTGCCCCTCCGACAGTGCAGCACACTCCCTCAGCACTGCCCCTCCGACAGTGCAGCACACTCCCTCAGCACTGCCCCTCTGACAGTGCAGCACACTCCCTCAGCACTGCCTCTCCGACAATGCAGCGCACTCCCTCAGTTCTATACTGGGACTGTCAGGTCTGTGGGGAAAGAGCAGGGGAGTGGGACTAGCACGATGGAGCAAACAGCCTCAGTCTGCATTGCATCATTCTATGGTTTGGTGCTCCAGTCTCTAGAGTGGGGACTTGAATCCACAGCCTTCTGGGAGGCGAGTGCACAACTCACTGAGCCATGGTTGACATCTAACACAAGAACACCAAAGCTAATGAGCAAAGCTGTCAGATTGCATCCCCAGCCCACACATCAGCTGTAACAGATTATATTGGCATTGCGGAAGGTATAGATGTTTGATCAAAGTTCATTTTCATAAATGACAGTTAAACATTACAAATATATACATCTAAAAAAATACTGATGCTACATTGGCCATTCGACCTGAGCAACATCTGCACCTCCCATCAG
This sequence comes from Pristiophorus japonicus, assembly GCF_044704955.1. Taxonomy (NCBI): domain Eukaryota; kingdom Metazoa; phylum Chordata; class Chondrichthyes; family Pristiophoridae; genus Pristiophorus; species Pristiophorus japonicus. Next base: position 5,454,264 of record NC_091994.1, read on the forward strand.
AATAGACCATTGCTGATAGACGGCCTGGCTCAGTCTGTTATCCACCTGGAACTCCGCGGAGACCCCACTGTACCCCGGCTCAGACTGTGGGATTCTCACCCGCCACCAATAATGCAAAAGAAATCAACAATTATATTAGACATAAAATACTTTTATTCAAATATCACATCATTCTGGCAATACATATCGGAATGTATAGCAACCAGGAGTCGTCAGACTGTTCCCATCACAGTATATAAATAGAGCATCTTTCAAATGGTAAAAACATACTTTCCAACACTATTGTTGTAACAGATTCAGACACTTATTTACAATTATTTAAAAAGTTCGCAGCAGAATGCAAACAAACACTGAAGGAGGCGAGCTGTGCACTGCGAGTCTGTGGGTGGTCTGAGATCATATCTCAGTCCGTGCATCAGCTTTCCACAAACAGCAATGGCACGGCGACAGGCACGCAGCAACAAGCGCTCGCCAACAATGTCATTTGGTTTTTGGTCAACTGAGATTAATCAAGTTACTGTCTCTGATTGGCCCTGGACCCCTCAGGGAGGGATCTCTCTTCATAAGAGTGGCTGAAGGGTGATCAGAGACATGGTCCGTGGGTTTGGGCTGGGTGCATCAGGTGATGTCCATGCACAGTCTCAGACCGGAAGAGGCTTTAGAGACTTGGTCCATGAGCGTGTGCTGGGTGCATTGGGTGATGACTTGCACAGAAAGTCCATGAGTTTACATTGAGGGGAGGTCCATGCACAGAACCCTAGTGGGACCTGAAGGGGATCAGAGACATGGTCCATCGGTCGGGTGCATCAGGTGATGTCCTGTCGAGAAGTTCCATGAGTTTATGCTCAGTAATGTCCTGCATAGATCCCCAATAGGACCTGAAGGGTGATCAGAGATATATATGGTCAACGCGTCGGTGCACAGGCTGATGTCCTGCCCAGAAGGTGCATGGGTTGACCGATGTCCAGTCTCTGGCAGCCTCGGACCTACAGGTTTGGACCTGACGGGAGATCAGAGATATATATATGGTCAACGCGTCGGTGCAAAGGCTGATGTCCTGCCCAGAAGGTGCATGGGTTGGCCGATGTCCAGTCTCTGGCAGCCTCGGACCCGGCGGGAGATCAGAGATATGCTCAACGCGTCGGTGGGTTGGCCGATGTCCTAACCCAGAAGGTAGTTTCACGGGATGATGTCCTGCCCAGAAGGTTCATGGGTTGGTTGATGTTCAATCTCTGGCAGCCTCGGACCAGACGGGAGGTCAGAGATATGCTCAACGCGTCGGTGGGTTGGCCGATGCCCAGTCCAGAAGCTTGGTGGGTCGGGTGGTCTCTGGCAGGAGATCAGAGATATGGTCAACGTGTCAGTGGGTCGGCCGGTGTCCTGCCCAGAGGGTCGGTGGGTCGGCCAGTCTGGGACACGGCTCGTGGGTCTGCTGTCCGGCCCACAGGGCGGTTAGTAGGCCTGGACCTGGGGGGCGAGCAGCAGCTGGCAGCCGCTGTTGACATGGCTGAGGACCTTCTGCTTGAGCTGGGCCACCTGCTCCCGCAGCAGGCCGGCGGTGGAGGCCAGCTCCGAGTTCTGGCACTTGAGGCTCTTCACCTTGTCCTCCAGCCGGGAGATGCGCTCCAACTTGCGCTTACGGCACTTGGAGGCGGCGATGCGGTTGCGCAGCCGCTTGCGCTCGGCCTTGATGCGCTCCTGGGTGTCCATGTTGATGGGCGACAGCGGCGGGCTGTCGGCCAGGCCCGGCACCTCGGGCACGGTCTGCGGCTCGTCCTTGGGCCCAGGCCCGGGGCTGTAGGCGCGGCCCGGGCCCGTCGCCCCGCTGTATGGGCTCAGGTCGGTGTAGACCGGCGGCGGGGGCCCGGGGCAAGGCCCCGGACAAGGCCCAGTCCCCGGGCTGCCGCCCAGCTGGTTCTGTTTGTGCAGGTCCTCCAGCGCCTTGACGAAGCCCTCGGCGAACGAGTTCTGCTCGTCCGTCACCCCACGGGAGCCGGGTCCTGGCGGCGGGCCGGGGCTGGTGGTCACCAGGCCGCTCGACTGGATGATGAGCCGCTCGAGGTCGGGCGAGGCCAGCTTGAGGAAGCCCAGGTCGGGCGAGGGCGGCGAGGCCTCGGGCTCCCGCCGGCACTTGAGGCTCGGGCTCTGCTTCATGCTGCGGCCGGCGTCATGGTAAAAGGGCGTTTCCATGCCCGGGCCCTCGGCTCGGCGTAATTCCGTCCCCGGCTCGGGCCTGACTGTCTCCCCGGCTCCAGGAGCCTCGGACTATGCCTTACTCTCACTCCCCGGCTCTTCCGCCGCTCTCTACCGCTCGCCGCCCGGCCTCGCCTTTATATCCCCTCGCACCACGTGCCGGCCCAGGCCCATGATGTCACCTTCTCGCTCTGCCATTGGCCGCCGGTGACGTCTTCCAACCCCCCCCACCCCCCCCTCCCCGGGCTGTTTTGCATGCGACTCGCCCATTGGCCGCCCGTTGTCACAGAGACGGATTGTGTACTCTAAACAGCGCGGTGCGTTGTGGGGTGACGTCATGGTTTCGGGCGTGGAGGCGGGGCGACAAGAGTCACGTGGCTCCTGCATTTAAGGTGGACCGGGAGGGGGCAAAGAGCGGGAGCCCCGAAGCTAGCGGGGGGGGGGGGGGGTAAGAGAGAGCGCCGGGGGGGGGTGGTGGGGTAAGAGAGAGCGCCGGGGGGGGGTGGTGGGGTAAGAGAGAGCGCGGGGGGGGGGTGGGGTAAGAGAGAGCGCGGGGGGGGGGTGGGGTAAGAGAGAGCGCGGGGGGGGGGTGGGGTAAGAGAGAGCGCGGGGGGGGTTGGGGTAAGAGAGAGCGCGGGGGGGGGTGGGGTAAGAGAGAGCGCGGGGGTGGGGTAAGAGAGAGCGGGGGGGGGGGGGGGGGGGGGTAAGAGAGAGCGCGGGGGGGTGGGGGGGGGTAAGAGAGAGCGCGGGGGGGTGGGGGGGGGTAAGAGAGAGCGCGGGGGGGTGGGGGGGGGGTAAGAGAGAGCGCGGGGGGGTGGGGGGGGTAAGAGAGAGCGCGGGGGGGGTAAGAGAGAGCGCGGGGGGGGGGGTAAGAGAGAGCGCGGGGGGGGGGGTTAGAGAGAGCGCGGGGGGGGGGGTTAGAGAGAGCGCGGGGGGGGGTAAGAGAGAGCGCGGGGGGGGGTAAGAGAGAGCGCGGGGGGGGGGTAAGAGAGAGCGCGGGGGGGGGGGTAAGAGAGAGCGCGGGGGGGGGGTAAGAGAGAGCGCGGGGGGGGTAAGAGAGAGCGCGGGGGGGGGGTAAGAGAGAGCGCGGAGGGGGGGGGGGTGGGGTAAGAGAGAGCGCGGGGGACTAAGAGAGCGCGCGGGGGGGTAAGAGAGAGCGCGGGGGGGGTTAAGAGAGAGCGCGGGGGGGTGTAAGAGAGAGCGCGGGGGGGTGTAAGAGAGAGCGCGGAGGGGGGGTAAGAGAGAGCGCGGGGGGGGGTAAGAGAGAGCGCGGGGGGCTAAGAGAGAGCGCGGGGGACTAAGAGAGCGCGCGGGGGGGTAAGAGAGAGCGCGGGGGGGGTTAAGAGAGAGCGCGGGGGGGTGTAAGAGAGAGCGCGCGGGGGGGTAAGAGAGAGCGCGCGGGGGGGTAAGAGAGAGCGCGCGGGGGGGTAAGATAGAGCGCGGGGGGGGGGGTAAGAGAGAGCGCGGGGGGGTGTAAGAGAGAGCGCGGAGGGGGGGTAAGAGAGAGCGCGGGGGGGTAAGAGAGAGCGCGGGGGGGGTAAGAGAGAGCGCGGGGGGGGTAAGAGAGAGCGCGGGGGGGTAAGAGAGAGCGCGGGGGGGGTAAGAGAGAGCGCGGGGGGGGTAAGAGAGAGCGCGGGGGGGGTAAGAGAGAGCGCGGGGGGGGGGTAAGAGAGAGCGCGGGGGGGGTAAGAGAGAGCGCGGGGGGGGTAAGAGAGAGCGCGGGGGGGGTAAGAGAGAGCGCGGGGGGGGTAAGAGAGAGCGCGGGGGGGGTAAGAGAGAGCGCGGGGGGGTAAGAGAGAGCGCGGGGGGGGGTAAGAGAGAGCGCGGGGGGGGTAAGAGAGAGCGCGGGGGGGGTAAGAGAGAGCGCGGGGGGGGGTAGAGCGAGCACGGGGGGGGGGGTTAGAGAGAGCGGGGGGGGTAGAGAGAGCGGGGGGGGTAGAGAGAGCGGGGGGGGTAGAGAGAGCGGGGGGGGGTAGAGAGAGCGGGGGGGTAGAGAGAGCGCGGGGGGAGGGTAGAGAGCGTGGGGGGGGTAGAGAGAGCGCGCGGGGGGGTAGAGTGAGCGCGGGGGGGGGAGGTAGAGAGAGCGGGGGGGGGTAGAGAGAGGGGAGGGGGGGAGAGAGAGGGGAGGGGGGGAGAGAGAGGGGAGGGGGCAAGGAGAGAGGGGAGGGGGGCAAGGAGAGAGGGGGAGGGGGGCAAGGAGAGAGAGGGAGGGGGGCAAGGAGAGAGAGGGGAGGGGGGCAAGGAGAGAGAGGGGAGGGGGGCAAGGAGAGAGAGGGGAGGGGGGCAAGGAGAGAGAGGGGAGGGGGGCAAGGAGAGAGAGGGGAGGGGGGCAAGGAGAGAGAGGGGAGGGGGGCAAGGAGAGAGAGGGGAGGGGGCAAGGAGAGAGAGGGGAGGGGGGCAAGGAGAGAGAGGGGAGGGGAGGGGGCAATGAGAGAGAGGGGAGGGGGGCAGGGAGAGAGAGGGGAGGGGGGCAGCGCGAGAGAGCTTGGGCAGCGGGAGAGAGCTGGGGCGGGGGCATTGGGAGAGAGCTGAGGCGGGGGCGGGGGTAGAGGGGTGGGGGCAGGGGGAGAGAGCTGGGGTGGGGGCAGGGGTAGAGAGCTGGGGGGGGGCAGGTGTAGAAAGCTGGGGGGGCCGGGGAATAAAGCTGGGGGGGGGCGGGGGTAGAGAGCTGGGGGGGCAGGGGGAGAGAGCTGGAGGGGGTGAAGGCTGAGGGGGACAGGGAGAGAGAGCGGGGGGACAGGGGGATGCGAGCTGGGGGGGACAGGGGGAGAGGGGTGGGGGGGGACAGGCGGCTGGAGAAAAGTGGGTGGGAGAGGGAAAGGGGGCAGACAAAAGGTGGGGGGGTGTAGAAAGTAGGAGGCAGTGTGGGGAAGGAAGGAGTTGAACCCAGACGTGAACTTTCCAAGAAAGAATTCGCCTTTATATTCCCCTTTTCACACCCTCACCGATGAGTTACTTTTGTCACATCGACAAATGTGCACACAGCAAGATCCCACAAACAGCAATGACAGTAAATGACCAGATAATCTTACAGCGTGGTGTAAGCTGAGGGAGGAATGTTGGCCTGGGACACGGGAGAAAACTTCCCTGATCTGTCCTTGGCCACATAATCTTTTACGTGCACTTGTGGGCAGACGGGGCCTCGATTTAACGTCTCATCCAAAAGTCGGCACCTCCGACAGTGTAGCGCTCCCTCAGTACTACCCCTCCCTCAGCACTGCCCCTCCGACAGTGCAGCACTCCTTCAGTACTGCCCCTCCGACAGTGCGGCACTCCCTCAGTGCTGCACTGGGAGTGTCAGCCTAGATTAGTTGCTAAAGCCATAATGTGCAGATTGAACCCACAATCTTCTGACCCAGGCGAAAGTATATATTAAATAAACACACATCTTCTCCACATAAAAAAATGAGGGGCCAACATTAGTCAAAGTTGGGGACTGAGATTTGTAACAAGTAATGGTGCCACAGACAGCGGGCCCACTTATTTTGTAGTGACACAGTTTTAAAATCACAAGGGGTTGACTGTCAGCCTGAACTGGAAACACTTGATTAGTCTGTAAAAGCGTGTTGTCATGGATTCACTTCCTTCACAAGAGAGATGAGAAGAGAAACACAGCTGGAAACACACAGCTGGCGGCTCATTGTCAGCAGATTCGTGTGTTGGGCGGAGCCCCTTTGTCACAGCGACAGAGAGCTTCCTTCATAACTTCAGGCTGCCTTCAGCCAATCACTTTAAGGAGCTCTGTTCCTATGAAAATCTGTTTAGAAAACTCCCCTCACCTGAGTTTCTCCCGTCTCCTCCTAAAAGTGCTGACTCTCACTGGGGTACAGGCACCCCCCCCATCACTGGGGTATGCCCCCCCCTCACTGGGGTACAGGCACCCCCCCCTCACTGGGGTATGCCCACCCCCCCTCACTGGGGTATGCCCCCCCCTCACTGGGGTACAGGCCCCCCTTCCCCTGAAGGTGCTGACTCTCACTGGGGTACGCCCCCCCCCGAATAGCTGACTCTCACTGGGGTATGGGCCCCCCCTCCCCTGAAGGTGCTGACTCTCACTGGGGTATGGGCCCCCCCTCCCCTGTAGGTGCTGACTCTCACTGGGGTACGGGTCCCCCCTCCCCTGAAGGTGTCGACTCTCACTGGGGTACGGGTCCTCTGGTACTTTGCCTAAGTGGACATGGATATTCTGCATGGTTAGTCCAGGCTGTGAGTTTTAACTGGTTATTTGACCATGGGGGGAATCACGAGCAAGCCCGCCCCGTTCCCCATGCAACAACTGCACACGTGCACCTTCCAGTGGGGGCTCAGCTGCAATGGGTAATATTGAAAGAGTTTAGAACAGGTGATGAGAGCAAATGATAAGTTTGAAGGAGGACTTTGTGAAGGAGAGTATGTAAGTTTCGGATGAAGTGGAGTTTTTGGAGCGTGGAGGAGTTGGGACTGGCGGAAACTAAACCATAGATGAGGGTTTGGGCTGAGGCAGGAGCGGATCAGGCTGGCGTTATGGAGGTAGGTGCGGAAGAGCTTTGTGGAGGAAATTCTGACTAATCCACAACTCGATGTCATATAAGCCACAGAAAGGTGGGTGTGGGGGCAAGGCAGAGGGAGGAGGGGTGGAGAGTTGGGCTGGGTGAACACGTGAGTCATGTTATTGAGGGGCAACGTTTAGATGAGGAAAATAGGAGTGGCCAAGGATGAAAGGTTGGGGACATGAGAGGTGATAGCACGGTGCAGGAGGTGCAGACACTGCTCGAGATGCTCTGATAGCCGAGGACAGGTGGGTGTGGACCCTTTGGAACGTGTGTCACTCAGGCGAGGCAGCGGAGGGCAGGCAGAGAGACCGAGCGTTTAGATTGGCCACGGAGGGATGACATGCAGTGACGGAGACTGTTTTTGGTGAGTTTGATGCCAGTGGGCAGGCTGATGTGATTCCAACAGGGGTTAGTGAGCGCACCCAGGGGCAGCACGGACCAGCCCACACTGCGATATGTGCGTGTGCTCGGTCTGTGCAGCAGAGCTGGTCTCCAGTTAGTCTTGGGTAATCCTTGCCAGTGGACCAAGACCTAGCTCTGTCAAGTCCGTGCGGTGGCTGGTGTGCAACGGCCACTCCACATTAAAAAAAATCCACGCACAGGCATCTTCCATCCTTCGGGATCTGGAATATTAGGTCCTTCATTGAAACACCTGTGAACTCATCCCTTTTTGGCGTGGAAGCAAGTCATCCTCGATACAAGGGACTGCTTATGAGTGAGCGGAGGGGTGCCGAACTGGCAAGGAACTTAGCGAGGAAAGAGTAGTTAGAAAAAAAAAGCCTTGCCCTTGTGTCGTGCCTTTCATCACCTGAGGACATTGCAAAGTGCTTTGAACTTTTGGAGTGCAGTCACTGTTGTAATGCAGGAAACGCGGCAGCCAACTTGTGCACAGCAAGCTCCCACAAACATATCAAGGTTGGAGAAGGGGCAAGAAAGATTTACTTAAATGATACCACAAGTGAGAGGTTAACCTATCGGGAAAAATTGAACAGGCTGGGCCTCTAGAAAATAGAAAGCGAAGGGGTGTCCTGATATGGTGAAAGAGTTCGATAGGGTAGATGTAGAGATGGTGTTTCCACTTGTGGGGGAGACCAGACTAGGGGCCATCAATATAAGCCAGTCTGTTCAATGAGGTGTAATCTCCATTTCACTCTCTTCCTGTCTGCACTGTCACCTGGAGTTATTCAAACAAACATCTTCCTCCTTGGCCCAGCTTCTCTGTGACTGACCCCAACCCAATGTCCAAGCTTCTGTTATCTGGCACTGGCTCCCTGAGCACTTCCTCGCTCCTCTCTAGCCATTCCGCCTCCTCTTAAACCATCCAACATTCTCCTTCAAACCAATCTCTTTGTCGTGTCTTCAGTCCTTTTCCCAACTCACCTCCTGCTCACTGCCCAGTCCCAGCCTTGCCCAGTCCCAGTCCAGCACAGCCCCAGCCTTGCCCAGTCCCAGCCTTACCCAGTCCCAGCCCAGATCAGCCCCAAACTTGCCCAGTCCCAGCCCAGCACAGCCCCAACCTTGCCCAGTCCCAGCCCAGCACAGCCCCAACCTTGCCCAGTCCCAGTCCAGCACAGCCCCAGCCTTGCCCAGTCCCAGCCCAGCACAGCCCCAGCCTTGCCCAGTCCCAGCCTTGCCCAGCCCCAACCTTGCCCAGTCCCAGCCCAGCACAGCCCCAACCTTGCCCAGTCCCAGCCAAGCACAGCCTAGCCCACCCAACCCAAGCCTTGCCCAGTCCCAGCCCAGCACAGCCCCAGCCTTGCCCAGTCCCAGCCTAGCCCCACCCAACCCAAGCCTTGCCCAATCCCAGCCCTGCCCCACTCAGGTCAGCCCTGTCCCAGCCCAGCTCAGCTCAGCCCAGCCCAGTCTCAAAAACCTTGGGCCATTTATTCCAGGACACTGTACCCAGCTGCCTGCTGTGCTGGTAGTTTTGGCAGTCTATCGGCTCCCACTACTGACCCAGTATATTCAGCACCTTTGCCTCGATCACTCCGGGCTGCGTCTCTGGCTCAACAGAGGAGGCAGGGCTTCCTTAACGAGAGACGTAGGATTGAGATCAGCAGTCACGTCAGTGTTATTTATAGACAGAGATCAGGGCCAGAAACAAGAGGCACAGTCACTGAGCGCTGTAACGCTCCAGAAACAGTGCATTCAGACAGCTCCTAATCCAATCTCAGCTACAAACTTTCTGTGAAACATTGAAGGGGTGCGATGCCAACTGACTGATCTTTGTAGAGTTAGGGAGGTCCAGGTGTGTTGCAGCCAGGTATTGTGAGAGGATTGGGGTGGGGAGATTATTAATTCTGTGAGTGAAGACAGACAGTAACATTGCAGAGGGCAGCTCCTTCTCAGGCCCTCCCTCCAGGAGGGGAGCTTTGATGTGACTTCCATGACTCCTCCTCTCCAGCCCCCTCCCACTGCCTGCCAGCCCCCTCCCCACAAACATGTAGGAAAAGTTACACTTAATCTTGCTGTGAGTCAGAGCTGAGCCGCAAGCAGTTCCAGAGATAGTGGGCAAACTGTTCCGCTGACTGCACAAATCTCCAGCCCTCATCATCAGAGACACCAGCCCACACCACACAGAGTCAACACTGAACTCCTCACCCGAGCACCTTCTCCCGGCTGGCTGGGACCCACACTCTCCACCTCTCATTCCAGTCGGCTCAAAGACCCCAGAGCACATCTGGACAATCTCACTGATACACGGCAGGCTGGCTAGTGTGGCAAAGGTCACACTGGTGCTGCAGGATGGGACAGTGCAGAGGGAGCTACACTCTGTATCTAACCCGTGCTATACCTGCCCTGGGAGTGTTTGATGGGACAGTGTAGAGGGAGCTTTACTCTGTATCTAACCCGTGCTGTACCTGCCCTGGGAGTGTTTGATGGGACAGTGTAGAGGGAGCTTTACTCTGTATCTAACCCGTGCTGTACCTGCCCTGGGAGTGTTTGATGGGACAGTGTAGAGGGAGCTTTACTCTGTATCTAACCCGTGCTGTACCTGCCCTGGGAGTGTTTGATGGGACAGTGTAGAGGGAGCTTTATTCTGTATCTAACCCGTGCTGTACCTGCCCTGGGAGTGTTTGATGGGACAGTGTAGAGGGAGCTTGACTCTGTATCTAACCCGTGCTGTACCTGCCCTGGGAGTGTTTGATGGGACAGTGTAGAGGGAGCTTTACTCTGTATCTAACCCCATCCTGTACCTGCCCTGGGAGTGTTTGACGGGACAGTGCAGAGGGAGCTTTACTCTGTATCTAATCCCCTGTACCAGCCCTCGGAGTGTTTGATGGGACAGTGCAGAGGGAGCTTTACTGTGTTTCGAACCCCGTGCTGTACCTGCCCTGGGAGTGTTTGATGGGACAGTGTAGAGGGAGCTTTACTCTGTATCTAACCCGTGCTGTACCTGCCCTGGGAGTGTTTGATGGGACAGTGTAGAGGGAGCTTTACTCTGTATCTAACCCGTGCTGTACCTGCCCTGGGAGTGTTTGACGGGACAGTGCAGAGGGAGCTTTACTCTGTATCTAATCTCATCCTGTACCTGCCCTGGGAGTGTTTAATGGGACAGTGCAGAGGGAGCTATACTCTGTATCTAATCCCCTGTACATGCCCTGGGAGTGTTTGATGGGACAGTGTAGAGGGAGCTTTACTCTCTATCTAACCCCCTGTACATGCCCTGGGAGTGTTTGATGGGACAGTGTAGAGGGAGCTTTACTCTGTAGAAGGGGGAGGAAGGTTGGTTGGTGTGGGGACGGTTAATTCTCCAAGCTGTGCACCCCCAGGTGTGGCTCCCTGGGTGCTGGGTTTTCCCAGAGCGGTGGGAGAAAAGGCGACTCGTGACAAGGAAGGAATTTGGTGAGAATGTTTAGTGCAGAGGTGCCCGAATACCTTGACATAAACACTGCCTTTTATGGTTATCAGTTCCTCAGCATGTCGATAAACCCTTGAATAAACCACTGATAACTTTGCTACAGTTGGATAACACGTGCCCTTTTGTACTCCTGGTAACTGCTCCAGGCAACAACACAGAGTGTCGAGTCCGCCTGGAATTCCCTCGCTGGCTGCGGCAGCACAATACGTGGTGTGGGGTGTACTGTACTGTACTGAACTGGGCAGGTCTGTACTGTACTGGGCTGGGTGTACTGTACTGAACTGGGCAGGTCTGTACTGTACTGGGCTGGGTGTACTTTACTGGGCTGGGCTGGGCGTACTGTACTGGGCTGGGCTGGGCGTGCTGGACTGGGCTGGGTGTACTGTACTGTACCGGGCTGGGCTGTACTGGACTGGGAGTGCTGGGTTGGCTGTAGGGGGGATTCTGGGCGATATGATGGTGGATTGGATCCTCTGTTCTTTCCTTGAGAACAAGACACGAATTGGGGGTCGGGGGCAGAGCGAGAAGTCCACGCTTCTCTTTTTGCCTTTTTTCCCCCCATCTCCCCTAAATTGCTGCTCCTGGTACCTCCCTCAAATGGGCAAACATATATACAGAGCGCACACACACGTAAACACACATATACACAGACGTAAACACATATACACAGAGCACACACATTAACACGTAAACACATATAAACAGAGCACACACGTGTAAATACATACACAGAGCACACGCGTGTAAATACATACACAGCGCACACACACGTAAACACACATATACAGCGCACACACACGTAAACACACATATAGGAATAAACGGGTCCTTTTCAGATTGGCAGGCAGTGACTAGTGGGGTGCTGCAAGGTTCAGTGCTGGGACCCCAGCTATTTACAATATACATTAATGATTTGGACGAAGGAATTGAATGTAATATCCCCAAGTTTGCAGATGACACTAAGCTGGGTGGCAGAGTGAGCTGTGAGGAGGACGCTAAGAGGCTGCAGGGTGACTTGGATAGGTTAGGTGAGTGGGCAAATGCATGGCAGATGCAGTATAATGTAGATAAATGTGAGGTTATCCACTTTGGTGGCAAAAACAGGAAGACAGAATATTATCTGAATAGTGACAGATTAGGAAAAGGGGAGATGCAACGGGATTTGGGTGTCATGGTTCATCAGTCACTGAAAGTTGGCATGCAGGTACAGCAGTCGGTGAAGGCAGCAAATGGCATGTTGGCCTTCATAGCGAGAGGAATTGAGTATAGGAGCAGGGAAGTCTTACTGCAGTTGTACAGGGCCTTGGTAAGGCCACACCTTGAATATTATGCGCAGTTTTGGTCTCCCAATCTGAGGAAGGACATTCTTGCTATTGAGGGAGTGCAGCGAAGGTTCACCAGACTGATTCCTGGGATGGCAGGACTGACATATGAAGAAAGACTGGATCGACTAGGCTTATATTCACTTCAATTTAGAAAAATGGGAGGGGATCTCATAGAAGCATATAAAATTCTGATGGGACAGGACAGGTTTGATGCAGGAAGAATGTTCCCGATGTTGGGGAAGTCCAGAACCAGGGGTAACAGTCTAAGGATAAGGGGTAAGCCATATCGGACCGAGATGAGGAGAAACTTTTTCACCCAGAGAATTGTGAACCTATGGAATTCTCTACCAAAGTTCGTTGGATATATTCAAAAGGGAGTTAGGTATGGCCCTTACGGCTAAAGGGATCAGGGGGTATGGAGAGAAGACAGGAGTGAGGTACTTAAGTTGCATGATCAGCCATGATCACATTGAATGGTGGTGCAGGCTCGAAGGGCCGTATGGCCTACTCCTGCACCTATTTTCTATGTTTATACCGCGCACACACACATAAACACACATACACAGAGCACACACACGTAAGCACACATATACACACACAGCACACATAAACACACACACCCATGCATAGACAGAACACACACACACATACACACACAGACATGCACATGTACAAAGATATACATATACAATACATAACAATTTGCATTTATTTAGTACTTTAGGTAGAAAAACATGAGGTAGAAGCACACACACACAGGCCCTCCCTCCCTGGGCACGGAGCCCATTGAGGGTGAGATCTGATCGCAGCACAGGGATCCCGCAGGGGAGGGAGCCTCCAGCCCAGCCCCCACATGGGAATAAGCTTTTTCAATTGAAACAAACTAAGGCGATTGTACTGAGATCTGGAGTACAGTGAAACCATTGGCTGGTTACACAAGTGATTGCAGTGTTTAGCGAGTTGTATCTCTCTCTCGCTGCAGGACTGAACAAGCTTTGCGGGAACAGGTAAAAACCCTGGTTTTCTACATGAAGGGATTCTGCTTCCTGCCAGCTCATTAACGGTCACACTTTTCTTTTCCACTTTTTCTGCTAACACACAGGGACTGAGCTGGAGCCAGCCCAATCAGAAGCCTGTTCGGGGGCCGGGGTGGGAAGGCGTCTGCTGTCGGTGGTGCCAGTGGCAGAGCTGATCAAACCTCAGCAACCAGGGACAGAGTGAGATAGAAAGTTTCCCAGGGGGGCAGACCGTGAGATTTGATATTTATCACTCGGGCTATTGTTGAAACGATGCAGCCCAGTGACGGACATGGACCATCTCAGTCTGAGTATCTCCCACTCCCTATTTGGTTTACATTATTGCTCTGATCTAAATGTGTCCTTTTATCAACACAGGCCTATATATAGATGGCAAGGAATGTGTGCCAAGGAATTCCAGGCTCTAAATTTAGCTGTGAGATTGTACAAGGAGCTCGGGTTGTAAAGATTTTAAATGTCGTTTGATAACGATATGAAGCAAAACAAAAATAATCTGACCGTCTCCCCTCCCACCGTCTCCTATCTGTACCCCCCACTCTCTGCACTCAACCCCCCCACTCTCTGCACTCAACCCCCCCCCCACTCTCTGCACTCAACCCCCCCCCCCACTCTCTGCACTCAACCCCCCCCCACTCTCTGCACTCAACCCCCCCCCACTCTCTGCACTCAACCCCCCCCCCACTCTCTGCACTCAACCCCCCCCCACTCTCTGCACTCAACCCCCCCACTCTCTGCACTCAACCCCCCCCCCACTCTCTGCACTCAACCCCCCCCCCCACTCTCTGCACTCAACCCCCCCACTCTCTGCACTCAACCCCCCCCCCACTCTCTGCACTCAACCCCCCCCCACTCTCTGCACTCAACCCCCCCCCACTCTCTGCACTCAACCCCCCCCCACTCTCTGCACTCAACCCCCCCCCCCACTCTCTGCACTCAACCCCCCCCCACTTTCTGCACTCAACCCCCCCCCACTCTCTGCACTCAACCCCCCCCCACTCTCTGCACTCAACCCCCCCCCACTCTCTGCACTCAACCCCCCCCCCACTCTCTGCACTCAACCCCCCCCCACTCTCTGCACTCAACCCCCCCCCCCCACTCTCTGCACTCAACCCCCCCCCACTTTCTGCACTCAACCCCCCCCCACTCTCTGCACTCAACCCCCCCCCACTCTCTGCACTCAACCCCCCCCCACTCTCTGCACTCAACCCCCCCCCCCCACTCTCTGCACTCAACCCCCCCCCACTCTCTGCACTCAACCCCCCCCCCCCACTCTCTGCACTCAACCCCCCCCCCCCACTCTCTGCACTCAACCCCCCCCCCACTCTCTGCACTCAACCCCCCCCCACTCTCTGCACTCAACCCCCCCCCACTCTCTGCACTCAACCCCCCCCCCCACTCTCTGCACTCAACCCCCCCCCACTCTCTGCACTCAACCCCCCCCCACTCTCTGCACTCAACCCCCCCCCCACTCTCTGCACTCAACCCCCCCCCCACTCTCTGCACTCAACCCCCCCCCCACTCTCTGCACTCAACCCCCCCCCCCACTCTCTGCACTCAACCCCCCCCCACTCTCTGCACTCAACCCCCCCCCACTCTCTGCACTCAACCCCCCCCCCACTCTCTGCACTCAACCCCCCCCCCACTCTCTGCACTCAACCCCCCCCCCCACTCTCTGCACTCAACCCCCCCCACTCTCTGCACTCAACCCCCCCCACTCTCTGCACTCAACCCCCCCCACTCTCTGCACTCAACCCCCCCCCACTCTGTCCCCCCCCCACACTTTGTACCCCCATTCTGTGTACCCTCCACTCTTTGTAAGCCCCCTCCACACTCAGTACCCCCCCCCCCCACTCTGACATAATCCTCTAACCAGTGCTCGTTTCCTACCCTTCAGCCAATTTCTTCTCCATTCCCAGGGTTCACCACGAACCCCCTCAGCTTTGAGTTTCATTAACAGCCTTTTGTGTGGAACTTTATCAGAAGCCTTCTGGAAGTTACGGTTAACCAGATCCTGGGGTTCCTCAGAGGAGCTGCTGATCAGGAGCAGGAACCTGGGATGGATTTTTTTGCCTACAACTGGGGAAAAATAATCAAAATTGCAAGAAAGAAAGTGTATCAGAGCAAGGCACAAGCGGAAGGGCTCATGTGGTTTTATAGAACGACTGCCCCTGGCCCTGTATGAGCTGGACTCTGATAGTGGAATGCTGCAGCCTCCAGTCTTTCTATATTTACTCAGTGATTCTGCTTCACCAGCGTGTGTCCTGTAAACTCTCTGTGAACTCACTGCGGAGTATCAGTTGGGGCCTGCAATGGTGTCAATGCCATGTGTGGCTCGGATTCAACAGCCATTCGTGCTAATGGACTCCATATTCTAACTGCCCTCCACAAAGCCTTAACTCTCCCCTCTCACTTTATACCCCCAGTACTTGAGCCCATGTCCCCTGGTTACTGAGTCACTGGCCAGTTTTTCTATCGCTCGGTCCAGTTACTCGCTCTGGTCCCTGGCCGACGGTTGAGGGGCCGGGAGGAGGGTAGAGTCCGCTGGACTCGGACAGGGGAGGGAGTAGGAGCTTTGGCCTGCTGCTGAGCTTCAGGTTTTCACAGTCTGCTGCTGATGTGTTGAATGGGCTCTGGGGGTGTTGCTTAGAGCTGCTCGAGGGCGCAGTGGGCAGTGGTTTGTTGAAAGTGGGTATGCAATGTGAGCATTGTCTCGCACTCCGGGTTATAAACACCAAAATGGACAACGTGGTCCATTTTCCATACCTCGGGAGCCTACCATCAGCAAGGGCAGACATCGATGATGAAGTCCAACACCGCCTCCAGTGCGTCAGCCCAGCCTTCGGTCGCCTGAGGAAGAGACTGTTTGAAGACCAGGACCTCAAATCTGGCACCAAGCTCATGGTCTACAGAGCAGTAATGATACCCGCCCTCCTGTATAGCTCAGAGACAGTAGCTACCATATATAGTAGACACCTCAAAGCGCTGGAGAAGTACCACAAGTGCTGCCTCCGCAAGATTCTGCAAATCCACTGGGAGGATAGACGCACCAACGTCAGTGTTCTCGTTCAGGCCAACATCTCCAGCATCGAAGCACTGACCACACTCGACCAGCTCCGTTGGGCGGGCCACATTGTTCACATGCCTGACACGAGACTCTCTAAGCAAGCGCCTCATGGAACTCCTACACGGCAAGCGAACCCCAGGTGGGCAGAGGAAACGTTTCAAGGACACCCTCAAAGCCTCCCTGATAAAGTGCAACATCCCCACTGACACCTGGGAGTCTCTGGCCAAAGACTGCCCTAAGTGGAGGAAGAGCATCCGGGAGGGCGCTGAGCACCTCGAGTCTCGTCACCGAGAGCATGCAGAAACCAAACGCAGGCAGCGGAAGGAGCGTGCGGCAAACCTGTCCCACCCACCCCTTCCCTCAACCACTGTCTGTCCCACCTGTGACAGAGACTGTAATTCCCGTATTGGACTGTACAGTCACCTGAGAACTCACTTTTAGAGTGGAAGCAAGTCTTCCTCGATTCCGAGGGACTGCCTATGATGATGATATAAACACTAGCACACTCCCTCATCACATCACATCCTGGCGTCATTGGCAATTCTCTTCCCCCTCCCATTGCATGAAGTTATTGGCTTTAGTCTGTCTCTATCCTCCCCTCCATTCCGCTCGTCTCCCCACCCCCCCCCTCCCTTGCTTCCCCCCTACCTTCCTCTCTCTCCCCTCCTCTCCCATATCACTCAGTGAGCCGAGTGTTTGGGAACCCCGACTGTTCATGGACCTGTGGGAAGTCGACTCTGACGCACAGAGGCATGTGAATGGAACCTGCTTTAGTCACTTGTGTACTTGTTCAACATCCCGTGAGAGAGCAGACAGGCACTGCATGGGGACCAAGGCAACCGAAAACTAGCCGATGCCGTCAAAATACTAGCCCTGCGCAACCAAATAATAGCCCAGGGTGTCAGAGTCTGCTGCATTACAGTACTAGTCCAGGGAAATCAAGCATTAAACCAGGGCAGGACTTATACTCTGATGCACTGTAGTAACACACCCTTCCTCTGGAGTAGTGCTGTTGCTGTAAACACATACTCTGATGGCCAAGACTAGCACTCTGCTGCATGGAATGTACTCAGATTCTTGCAACAATGCATTATTCCTCTGATTCATTGCATTAATACCCTCATGCCCAGGAGTAGCACTTTGATGTGACCTCCAACTTCCACCTGTGTCACCACCCGTCTGCACCCCTGCCTCAGCTTATCTGCAGCTGAAGCCCTCATCCATGCCTTGCTATTCTAACCCTCTCCATTCTCCACCCTCAATTAGCTCATCCAGAACTCTACCACCCGTTCACCCACCAGCCCTGTGCTCTTCGAGATCCCCAACTGGTACATTTATTTGTTCAATGTACCTCCACGGCCTCACCCCTCCCTATCTCGGTAACCTCCTCCAGCCCCTACACCCCTCCCTATCTCTGTAGCCTGCTCCAGCCCCTACACCCCTCCCTATCTCCCCCAGCCCCAACACCACTCCCTATCACTGTAACTCCCTCCAGCCCTTCCCCAGCTCTGTAACCTCCTCCAGCCCTACACACCTCCCTATCTCTGTAACTTCCTCCAGCACTACAACCAATGTTGCCTGCAATTTATTTTGTGCGCATGGTCCCTTTAACTGTGCTGTATGGCCGTGCCGGGGGGGGGCTAACTTTTCTAGCGGGACAGCTGGTGCCCAGCTTGCGCGGGACCCCCGACATTGCCCGGCCACAGACCCGCGCAGCTTCGGGGGAACGTTGCCCATAGCCGCAGCCCCCCCCCACCACCCCCGAGATCTCTGCACCCCTCCAATTCCGGTCTCTTGCGTATCCCCGAGCTCCATCGCTCCACCATTGGCGGCCGTGCCTTCAGCTGCCTAGGTTCCTAGCTCTGGAATTCCCTCCCTAAACCTCTCTGCCTCTCTCTCCTCCTTTAAGCCGCTCCTTAAATCCGACCACTGACCAAGCTTTTGGTCACCTCCCAAACCCGCGACCTTTCCCACCTAGAAGGAAGAGGGCAGCAGGCCCATGGGAACACCACCACCTCCACGTTCCCCTCCCAGTCACACACCATCCCGACTTGGAAATATATCGGTCGTTTCTTCATCGTCGCTGGGTCACAATCCTGGAACTCCCTCCCTAACAGCACTGTGGGAGCACATTCACCACACGGACTGCAGCGGTTCAAGAAGGCGGCTCACCACCACCTTCTCAAGGGGCAATTGGGGACGGGCAATAAATGCCGGCTTTGCCAGCGACGCCCACATCGCGAGAATGACTATTTTTTAAAATCTCTTTCCTCAGCTCGGGTTCAATGGTTGTCAGATTCAGCCTCTGAAACGGCTTGGGAGGTTATTCTACATAAAGGGGCTGTACAAATGCCAGCAGGTGTATTTTTCCGACAGGTAAGACATCATATTCTGAGCCAGAGAAAGTCAGCAGAAGACGAGACCCTCTCACATGATGGGGTGACCTGCTCCACTGAAGGACCTGCCACTTGTGTCTGTGTTGTTTAACCACCCTTTCCTCTTGTGTTGTTGTGACCTCCTTTCATCACCCCGACGTGGAAGGTTACACAACCGTGCAGCTCAGAAGTCTGACGCGGTTCTGGGAAGGTTGGCCTTGTTTGTCTCTCAGTCCAACCCTGGGCCCTTTTTGTGGCGTAGTTTCAAGAAGGGCTGACATTATCTCTGTTTCCACGCTAACCAGCTCAGGGGGTTCCCGAACGTCTGTTTAACATTCAGATACGTTTCCACTCGTGAACTGGAGGTGGAGACACATTTATTCACAGCTCAGTACTGATGGGAGCACTACTCTATGATTTTTTAACCAATTGATAACTGAATTTGCTTTAACTCCCGATACCCACTGGGATACGGGGTCCCACCCACACTGACTCTCACTGGGGTACGGGTCCCACACACACTGACTCTCACTGGGGTACGGGTCCCACACACACTGACTCTCACTGGGGTACGGGTCCCACACATACTGACTCTCACTGGGGTACGGGTCCCACACACACTGACTCTCACTGGGGTACGGGTCAAACACACTGACACTCACTGGGGTACGGGTCCCACACATACTGACTCTCACTGGGGTACGGGTCCCACACACACTGACTCTCACTGGGGTACGGGTCCCACACACACTGACACTCACTGGGGTACGGGTCCCACACACACTGACTCTCACTGGGGTACGGGTCCCACACATACTGACTCTCACTGGGGTACGGGTCCCACACACACTGACTCTCACTGGGGTACGGGTCCCACACACACTGACTCTCACTGGGGTATGGGTCCCACACACACTGACTCTCACTGGGGTACGGGTCCCACACATACTGACTCTCACTGGGGTATGGGTCCCACACACACTGACTCTCACTGGGGTACGGGTCCCACACACACTGACTCTCACTGGGGTACAGGTCCCACACACACTGACTCTCACTGGGGTACAGGTCCCACACACACTGACTCTCACTGGGATACGGGGTCCCACCCACACTGACTCTCACTGGGGTATGGGTCCCACACACACTGACTCACTGGGGTATGGGTCCCACACACACTGACTCTCACTGGGGTATGGGTCCCACACACACTGACTCTCACTGGGGTACAGTCCCACACACACTGACTCACTGGGGTATGGGTCCCACACACACTGACTCTCACTGGGATACGGGTCCCACACACACTGACTCCCACTGGGGTACGTGTCCCACACACACTGACTCTCACTGGGGTACGGGTCCCACACACACTGACTCTCACTGGGGTACAGGTTCGAAACACACTGACTCTCACTGGGGTACAGGTTCGAAACACACTGACTCTCACTGGGGTACAGGTTCCACACACACTGACTCTCACTGGGGTACGGGTCCCGCACACACTGACTCTCACTGGGGTACAGGTCCCACACACACTGAGGTACGGGTCCCACACACACTGACTCTCACTGGGGTACGGGTCCCGCACACACTGACTCTCACTGGGGTACGGGTCCCACACACACTGACTCTCACTAGGGTACGTGTTCGAAGGGTATTCAAACTCCCGTTCTCTGAATTACTAAACCAATAATATAACCACTATGCTACATTAGCTGCTTGATCAATGGCTCTGACTGTGATTTATTTACATCTGTTAACCCTGCTGTGGCCATGAAAGTGTTAATAAGGAAACTAGCTTCACACTCTGGTGATGTGTGTGGTTACTGTGAGGTAGTCAGTCACTTCCGCTCTGGGATTGTGCGATTTACACACTTTCCGATCTTAGTGCAATTTGCTTCAGCTAACTCCCAATCCAGGTTAATCACCACAAAACCATTTAAATCATCATTAACCGATTAACCGTCAGTGGCAAGCTGTTACCAATTATAGATCAATAATTGTTTAAACAATCAGTAGGTTTGGACAGCAGGAAATATTTGTGCCTGGCCAGTTCTCTCCAGAATGAGTCAGGTCTCCCTGGGGTACGGGTCCCACACACACTAACTCTCACTAGGGTACAGGTCCCACACAGACCGACTCTCACTGGGGTACACCTCCCACACACACTGACTCTCACTGGGGTACAGGTCCCACACAGACCGACTCTCACTGGGGTACACCTCCCACACACACTGACTCTCACTGGGGTACAGGTCCCACACACACCAAGCAACTCCAGTCCCTCACCCAGTGTACACTGTTCGAGTGTGATGGGGATAATCCCATCCTCATCTGAGGCACACACTCACCAACGCTGACTCACACGTGCACACATACACCAACATATTCGCTCCCGTGTGCGGCACCGGAGAGTGATCAGGAGCTGGAACACGGAGATGTGCAGGGATCCTGTATGCCTCAGTCTCGGTGCTTGCTGTCGGGTGAGCCCGGGTCTGATGTGGCATCGAATGTTGACCATGAGCACACTATGCGTAGCAGAGCACTCAAAGGGTCGGAAACAAGGACGGAGAAAGGTTAGCTGATCCATCGAGCCCATCCCGTACAATCACACCCTGACCCCATCCTCACCCCCAACCTGACCCCTGACCTCACACACCCTGACCCCATCCTCACCCCCGACCTCATGCACCCTGACCCCATCCTCAACCCCACACACCCTGACCCCAGCCTCAACCTCACGCACCCTGACCCCATCCTCACCCCTGACCTCACACACACCCTGACCCCATCCTCACACACCGTGACCCCATTCTTACACCCGACCTGACAAACCATGACCCCATCATCACCCCCGACCTGACACACCATGACCCCCATCCTCACCCCTGACCTCACACACTGTGACCCCATTCTCGCCCTATCTGCCCCCTCCAACCAGACAATCTCTTGGAAGAGGCAAAAACAGAGAGAAAAAGAAAGCTGAATTTCGATTCCATTTACAGAACTAATATTCTGCAGGAAAGGGGCAGAAAGCTGGTGAATTCAGGCGTGCAGAGACAGCGTGGTCTGATCTCGGCATCATTCTCCGCCAACATCCCATGGATGGATCGGGATCCGACGTCACGACCAGCGTCAGACCCAGCCTCCAACCGACAGCAAGCTGTTTGTGACGTCTGGCTAAAAATAATCCGGGCCTGGGGAATGTTAACTTGGAATGCTGCTTGCATCAGCACCAGCCGAAGACAGAAAGGCCACATTCTGTCACCACGGCAACACTGAGATCTTGTGATGACAGCGTTTCTCCACAGCAGTGGGTGTGAGAGGGGGCTGGAAACCCACGCAGACAGCAAGTGGAGGACCAGCGTGCAATTGCACCAGCTCAGTGAATTAAAGCCAAGCAGCTCCTCATTTTCCAGCCCTTTACGCAATAGTTTTCACATTGTCTCCGTCTCCTGTCTGCACAGGAACCACGAGCTCAGTATATCAGGGGACCAACCCTCCAGCATGGTTCCGGAGGCTCCAGGAATTCAAGATCAATCTTCTCCACACTGCTGTGTGCAAAACCCGGGCAATAAAAATAGAATCGTGTGTTCTTTTCATTACAAGTGCTGTGTTCTTTTCATTACAGTGACTACACGTTGAAAGCGTCATTGGCTGGTGAAAGGCGCGATGGAAATGCACGCTCTCGGTCCAATACTCTCAGCAGGCCAGATCAGAACGGCGCCAATAATGGAGAGAGACCAGAAACAGGAGCATGTTAGAGAATTCGATCATGTCACAGAGCAAGGTAGTTTTTTTCCAGCTGGCCATTCTTCACCCTGTAGGTGCGGTCTCACTGTACAGGGTGTTGTTGGTGAGGCCACACCTGGAGTACTGCGTACAGTTTTGGTCTCCGTATTTAAGGAGGGATATAGTTGCACTGGAGGCTGTTCAAAGAAGGTTCATGAGGTTGATTCCTGGGATGAAGGGGTTGTCTCATAAGGATAGGTTGAGCAGGTTGGGCCTGTACTCATTGGAGTTTTGATTCTGAGGGGGCTTGTCAAAGATAGATGCTGAGAGGATGTTTCCCCTCGTGGGGGAATCTAGAACTAGAGGGCATAGTTTCAGAATAAGGGGGCGCCCATTTAAGAAGATGAGGAATTTCTTCTCTCGGAGGGTCTTGAATCTTTGGAATTCTCTACCCCACAGAGCAGTGGATGCTGGGTCATTGAATATACTGAAGGCTGAGAGATAGACAGATTTTTGAACTGTAGGGAAGTTGAGGGTTATGGGGAACAGGCAGGGAAGTGGAGTTGAGGCTAAGATCAGATCAGCCATGATCTTATTGAATGGTGGAGCGGGTTCGAGGGGCCTAGTGGCCGACTCCTGCTCCTATTTCTCATGTTCACCAGTCATCATCATAGGCAGTCCCTTGGAATCGAGGAAGACTTGCTTCCAATCCTGAAGTGAGTTTTTTGGTGGCTGAACAGTCCAATGCGAGAGCCACAGACTCCGTCACAGGTGGGACAGAGTCGTTGAGGGAAGGGGAGGGTGGGGCTGGTTTGCCGCACGCTCTTTCCGCTGCCTGCGCTTGATTTCTGCACGCTCTCGGCGATGAGACTCGAGGTGCTCAGCGCCCTCCCAGATGCACTTCCTCCACTTAGGGCGGTCTTTGGCCAGGGACTCCCAGGTGTCGGTGGAGATGTTGCACTTTATCAGGGAGGCTTTGAAGGTGTCCTTGTAACGTTTCCTCTGCCCACCTTTGGCTCGTTTCCCTTGAAGGAGCTCAGAGTAGAGCGCTTGCTTTGGGAGTCTCATGTCTGGCATGCGGACTATGTGGCCTGCCCAGCGGAGCTGATCGAGTGTGGTCAGTGCTTAAATGCTGGGGATGTTAGCCTGAATGAGGACGCTGATGTTGGTGCGTCTGTCCTCCCAGGGGATTTGTAGGATCTTGCGGAGACATTGTTGGTGATATTTCTCCAGCAACTTGAGGTGTCTACTGTACATGGTCCATGTCTCTGAGCCATACAGGAGGGCAGGTATTACTACAGCCCTGTAGACCATGAGAGCTTGGTGGCAGTTTTGAGGGCCTGGTCTTCAAACACTCTTTTCCTTAGGCAGCCGAAGGCTGCACTGGCGGCGGTGTTGGATCTCGTCGTCGATGCCTGCTCTTGTTGATAGGAGGCTCCCGAGATATGGGAAGTGGTCCACTGCCTAGACAGCCTATGTCGGGATATTGAACGGCAGCAGGCATCACGAGCCTAATCCTGTCCGAAGCTGCAGTCCGCGCACACGCACATTGCAGCAGGAGTGACTGGATTGTGATCGGGAGCAGGAACCCTGGCTGATAGTTACCCTCCCTCGCCAGGTCGAGGGTGGGACCTGGCAGTGGGCGTGTGTGAGGCTTAGCTGAGACTTCGAGCGATTGTAACAAGCAGGAGGCCGCGGAGCGCGAACGAGGATTTGGGGAAATGAAATGCTGGTGGGCGACACTTCATGGAGTTCAAGCGTCTTATTGCAAAATGAACATTTAGACTCACACTTCCTCTTTCCAAAAAAACTGCAACACATGTAAAAAATGGGAAATGGACTCAGTCCAGTCAGAACGAACTAGTGTCAGAGAAACATCAGTTCCACATCTATCCTGTACTCTCACTCGCACACGCACACGCACACAGCTCCACTCAGGCACACACAGCTTTACTCGCACACAAGCACTCACACCCTCATTCATTCACACACAAAGGCACAAATACACAGATTCACGCAAACATAAACATACAAACTCACACTACACGTACGTTCTTTCACACCATGGGCACAGCTTGGGCGCACACAGAAAACACCCAACAGGCTCCTCAGCCTGTGAGGACAGAGATACAGAGGCCGTAGGAAGCAGAGGTCAGGCTGGCTCCAGAGCTGAAACATTAACCTGTCCTTTCACTTGGGCACTGAGCGACCTGCTGCTCATTTCAGGATTAATAGTATCTATCTGAAGCTGGGAGCTGTCACAGATGTGTGTGTTCAGGCGTGAGGTCAGACTCGGTAGCGAGCTGCCTGCAAATCCAGCCCACACACCAACAGCCTCTCTGTGGGAGGCCGGCACTTCCCAAACCGGCTTTTCCTGTGCAGATGAAGTGGGAAAGTGCCCGGGAGACAAAGCTTGGGGTGTGGCGTTGGCTTTAACTACAAGCTGTTGGCAATCTTTTAGTTTCGCTCAAATGCACTGCAGTGATTCAAAGGGATTTATACTTGAAAAGGAAAATTTGCCGGGCTGTGCACAGGGACAATGGACCGAAGGGTCTCCTTCTGTGCCGCATCATTCTACAATCTATAAAGTATCATTGTTTGCACAATGTTAGCACTCTCACCTCACTGTATAACACTGGGGTACAGTACTGGTGGGTACAGGTGTGTCACTGTATAACATTGGGGTACAGTACCGGTGGGTACAGGTCTGTCACTGTATAACACTGGGGTACAGTACTGGTGGGTACAGGTCTGTCACTGTATAACACTGGGGTACAGTACTGGTGGGTACAGGTCTGTCACTGTATAACACGGGTACAGTACTGGTGGGTACAGGTCTGTCACTGTATAACACTGGGGTACAGTACTGGTGGGTACAGGTCTATCACTGTATAACACTGGGGTACAGTACCGGTGGGTACAGGTCTGTCACTGTATAACACCGGGGTACAGTACTGGTGGGTACAGGTCTGTCACTGTATAACACTGGGATACAGTACTGGTGGGTACAAGTCTGTCACTGTGTAACACTGGGATAGAGTACTGGTGGGTACAGGTCTGTCACTGTATAACACTGAGGTATAGTACTGGTGGGTACAGGTCTGTCACTGTATAACACTGGGGTACAGGTCTGTCACAGTATAACACTGGGGTACAGTACTGGTGGGTACAGGTCTGTCACTGTATAACACGGGTACAGTACTGGTGGGGGTACAGGTCTGTCACTGTATAACACTGGGGTACAGTACTGGTGGGTACAGGTCAGTCACTGTAAAACACTGGGGTACAGGTCTGTCACTGTATAACACTGGGGTACAGTACTGATGGGTACAGGTCTGTCACTGTATAACACTAGGGTACAGTACTGGTGGGTACAGGTCTGTCACTGTATAACACTGAGGTACAGTACTGGTGGGTACAGGTCTGTCACAGGCATCCCATATACCCCAGGCTCTCTGGCCCTATCAGGACACACCTCACTGACTCAAACCAGAGAATGTATGTTGCGGTGGGGTAGTGCCCAGGCCCCATGTGCACTGGGGTATGGCTAGAGTCAAACCAGTGACAGCCATCCGCCCTACCAGCAGAGAACATCTGCACTCCCCAGGGCAGGGCACGCGGGGACCACCCCCCCCATGAGGGACACAGGCCTGCCAGTGACTCGGGGGTGAAAGGGGATAAATGCCCGGACAGGGCGACCCCCCTCCACCAGGCACTCCGTCAATCAGCAGCTATGCCCCGGGGTGGGGGCAGGAGCTCCCTTCCTCGGATATCGGAGCAGAGTCTGTCGCAGACGCTGCAATCGACCAGCGCGGAGCCCATCCCCCCGGACCACTCCCCACCCCGGGACCACTGCCCCCACGTCAAGACCACTGCTCCCCCCCCTCCCCCCACATCCCGGGACCACTGTCTGCCCCTGCCCCCGTCCCCGGGACCACTGCTTCCGCCCCCCCAACCCTCGCAGGACCACTGCTCCCCCCCTCTCGGGCAGTCACACGTAGACTGGGTCCGAGACCCTCGCCTCGCTCTGTGGACTGTGTACTGGCACGGGGCCATTCAGCGTCGAGCCCCACACCCACTTCCTTCATTATTTTGGGCAGAGTAGATTGAACAAAAAAAAATCAGAGCAGGCTTTGCACACCCGGCGAAACCTTGTACAAAACACAGACACACAGAAGCCTAGTTAGCACCAGACAGCATGAGAAAAACAAGTTAAAAATCCCCACTTAATTGAGGATGATCCCCAAAACACTGCTCCCATCCACACACAGATCACTGAAAACAACAATAATCCGTATTTATATAGCGCCTTTAACATAGTGAAACATCCCAAGGTGCTTCACAGGAGCATTATGCAATAAAAATTTGACAACGAGCCGCATAAGTAGAAATTAGCGCAGGTGACCAAAAGTTGGTCAAAGAGGTAGGTTTTAAGGAGCGTCTTGAAGGAGGAGAGAGCGGTAGAGAGGTTTAGGGAGGGAGTTCTAGAGCTTGGGGCCCAGGCAACAGAAGGCACGGCCACCAATGGTGGAGCGATTATAATCAGGGATGCTCAGTGGGCCAGAATTAGAGGAGCGCAGACATCTCGGGGGCGTAATTGTGGGCTGGAGGAGATTACAGAGATAGGGAGGGGCGAGGGCCATGGAGGGATTTGAAAATAAGGATGAGAGTTTTGAAATTGAGGCATGGCTTAACTGAAAGCCAATGTAGGTCAGTGAGCACAGGGGTGATGGGTGAGCGGGACTTGGTGCGAGTTAGGACACGTGGCAGTCGAGATTTGGATCACCTCTGGTTTACGCAGGGTAGAATGTGGGAGGCCAGCCAGGGGTGCGTTGGAATAGTCAAGTCTAGAGGTAACAAAGGCATGGATGAGCTGAGGCGGGAGCGGAGACGGGCGATGTTACGAAGGTGGTTTTGGTTATGCTGCGGATATGTGGCCGAAAGCTCATTTCAGGGTCAAATATAACACCGAGGTTGTGAAGATTCTAGTTCAGCCGCAGACAGGAGTTGGGGAATATCCAGCAGCTCATTCAACGGCTGAGACTGAAACGGCAGCTTCCATATTGCGGGCGCTCCCTTCTCCACCGGAAACTCGACCTGGTCAGGCTGAGCTGCCGAACATTCTTCGCATCGAGTTCACATTTCCAGTTCCTTTAGTCTTTGTAAAAATATACGAGGGATCAAACCTCTTGACAACCCATTGCACCAATCAGGAAACAGCAAAAAACCAACTCCCAGGTACCAACAGCTCTCTCAGTGCACAGCACCCCCCATTATCCGTACTAAACAACATCGAACAGCAACAATCACTCTCCGAGGGCCTCCCTCTGCTCATGGCTTTACATAGACAGAATGGGGACAAGAGGAGCCTCCTGTGCATCCCACACCAACAAGCAGGCAGCTGTTAGTCTGCATTAGTCCCGATGGGCTTGCGATACAATATCCCACGGGACAAGACTTTTACACCTCGTCCTGTGGGATATGGTATCGCAAGCTCATCGGGACTAGTGCAGACTAACAGCTGCCTGCATGTCTTGTTGGTGTGGGATGCACAGGAGCTTCCTCCTGTCCCCATTCTGTCTACGTAAAGCCAGCCGTGAGCAGAGGATGAGTGGGAGACACGGTGGGGGAAGCATTGGAGAATTAGGGGGGGGGGCGAGGGGTGGACGAGCTGAGACACGCCGACGGGCACAGAATCCACGGGAGGCACGGAGACCGGCAGATACGGGCTTCCGCACACAACGCCCCCCCACCCCCCACCCCCCCGGCACGTTCTAATTCCCGCGCACCCCACCCACCACCGGCGTCAACAGATCAGAACCCCCGGCCCCCAGATCCAGACCCCACCCCCTCAGTCACCAGATCTAGACCTCACCCCCACACCCACCCCCCCCAGTCACCAGATCCAGACCCCACCCCCCAGTCACCGGATCTAGGCCTCACCCCCACACCCCTCAGTCACCAGATCTAGACCTCACCCCCACACCCACCCCCCCAGTCACCAGATCCAGACCCCACCCCCCCAGTCACCAGATCTAGACCTCACCCCCACCCCCCCAGTCACCAGATCCAGACCCCCACCCCCGCCATCTGCAAAGGGAAGCTATTTTGGGGGGGGGAAAGACTAAATGGAAATGCAGAGTGTGGCAGCAGGCGATGAAAACAACCCACACGGCCGAGTGCAAAGTGCAGCGGCTGGTGTCTGTACACAGGCAGGTGCCATGCCGCAGGCAGGTTACTGTGCCAGCTGGCGGGTGAGCAGGTTCACAGACTCGGTCACAAGGGCCTCTGAAACGCAGTGTGCAGCAGTACACGAGCTTAGTACCGACAGTTCAGAGCACTGCAGGGTAAACACACACACACACACAAACACGCCCAGATGATTCACAGTCTGGCAGCTGCACCCGTCTAACATTCCCCTGAATAAACAGGAGGGAGATGGTGACAGTGAGCCGAGAAGATGCCTGATGCATGGGCGAGGCTGTAATAACAGAGCAGTGAGTGGTTACTGCAGGAATGACACCCCGGGAGGGCCACCCAGGCACTGGGACAGACCCTGGCCTCCCCCTCGTCACTCAGCACACAGTGTAGACACCCACTCTGCCTCTGCCACCAACCTGGGCAAGGCGGCGAGATTATCCTCACCCCAAAATCCGCACACACAGAGACTCAAAGCTCCATCCCTCCCGTCCCACTCCCGCAACCCCTCGCAGTAACATTCACAGACTCACAACTTTCAAAAAATGACCACCATGCCAGCGTTGCTGATAAGTCGATGGTCTTTCTCACATTTCCCTCCGACGCTTTTTATTTATAATTTACAAAACTAAACATGACCTAATCCCACAATGTGGATCTGTGACTCATTTACATAATCTGTACAAAAAACAAACAGTGGGAAGCCGGCACACACACACGCACGCACGCTGTTCCGCTCACTGCTTCTTCACGCCGGATAACTTTCCCGGCTTCTTCTCTTGTCCTCTGCCAGCTCCGGTCACTCCGCGACCACGGCCCCCGAACACACCTGCCAACAGGGAACGGCACCAGGTTACACTGACCCTTCGCTGTAGCAACTTCAACCAATAGAATCTTTTCTCCCTCTCCCCACCCAGTTATTGTTGGGGTACGGATCCCACACACACTGACTTGCACTGGGGTACGGGTCCCACACACACTGACTCTCACTGGGGTACGGGTCCCACACACACTGACTCTCACTGGGGTACGGGTCCCACACACACTGACCCTCACTGGGGTACAGTCCCACACACACTGACCCTCACTGGGGTATGGGTCCCACACACACTGACTCTCACTGGGGTACGGGTCCCACACACACTGACTCGCACTGGGGTATGGGTCCCACACACACTGACTCTCACTGGAGTACGGGTCCCACACACACTGACTCGCACTGGGGTACGGGTCCCACACACACTGACTCTCACTGGAGTACGGGTCCCACACACACTGACTCGCACTGGGGTACGGGTCCCACACACACTGACCCTCACTGGGGTACGGGTCCCACACACACTGACTCTCACTGGGGTACGGGTCCCACACACACTGACTCTCACTGGGGTACAGGTCCCACACACACTGACCCTCACTGGGATACGGGTCCCACACACACTGACTCTCACTGGGGTACGGGTCCTACACGCACTGACTCTCACTGGGGTATGGGTCCCACACACACTGACTCTCACTGGGGTACGGGTCCCACACGCACTGACTCTCACTGGGGTATGGGTCCCACACACACTGACTCTCACTGGGGTACGGGTCCCACACACACTGACCCTCACTGGTGTACGGGGTCCTTGGGCACAGGTACCTCGTCACACGCGAGTCTGTCAGCAGTGGGTCTCACCAGGTATCTACCACACATGCACTTCCAGCGGGAGCAGCAGCCCTCCAGTGTCCTCGGAGTCGGAAGGTTGTGGGTTCAAGTCTCACTCCAGATACTTCTGCATTAAATCCAGGCTGACACTGCCAGTGTAGTACTGAGGGAGCGCCGCACTGTCGGAGGGGCAGTGCTGAGGGAGCGCCGCACTGTCGGAGGGGGCAGTGCTGAGGGAGCGCCGCACTGTCGGAGGGGCAGTGCTGAGGGAGCGCCGCACTGTCGGAGGGGCAGTGCTGAGGGAGCGCCGCACTGTCGGAGGGGCAGTGCTGAGGGAGCGCCGCACTGTCGGAGGGGCAGTGCTGAGGGAGCGCCGCACTGTCGGAGGGGCAGTGCTGAGGGAGCGCCGCACTGTCGGAGGGGCAGTGCTGAGGGAGCGCCGCACT
Organism: Pristiophorus japonicus; assembly: GCF_044704955.1. Classification (NCBI taxonomy): domain Eukaryota; kingdom Metazoa; phylum Chordata; class Chondrichthyes; family Pristiophoridae; genus Pristiophorus; species Pristiophorus japonicus. Next base: position 5,484,682 of record NC_091994.1, read on the forward strand.
GTCGGAGGGGCAGTGCTGAGGGAGCGCCGCACTGTCGGAGGGGCAGTGCTGAGGGAGCGCCGCACTGTCGGAGGGGCAGTGCTGAGGGAGCGCCGCACTGTCGGAGGGGCAGTGCTGAGGGAGCGCCGCACTGTCGGAGGGGCCGTCTTTTGGATGAGACATTAATCTGCCTGCCCTCTCAGGTGGATGTAAAAGATCCCACGAGCAGTATGGAAGATGAGCAGTGCAGTTCTGCCCAGTGTGCTAGAGCCAATATTAATCTCTCAATCAACATCACTGAACATTTTATCTGGTCATTATCACATTCCTGAGTGTGGGAGCTTGCTGTGGGCAAATTAGCTGCTGCATTTCCCACTTTACAACAGTGACTACACTCCAAAAGTACCTAATTGGCTGTAAAGCGCTTTGGGACGTCCTGAGGTTGTGAAAGGCGCTATAGAAATGCAAGTCTGTCTTTCTAACCCAGTGGTTACTGCATAGGGACGTGGTGTCAACGAGAGGTCAGGAATGTGTTGATATCCTACCTGCGAGCTAGGTGAGAGAGGGGCAGGGGTCAGTGAGCCGTGAACTACCCAGGGCCCGCTCCTGGGTTAGGGGGTCGATCCCGGAGAGAGGGGTCAGTGACCTGGGACCGCCACAGGGGCCGCTCCTGGGTCAGGGGTCGATCCCGGAGAGAGGGGTCAGTGAGCTGGACCACCCCAGGGCTCGCTCCTGGGTCAGGGAGCCGGGACTCCCCAGGGCCCGCTCCTGGGTCAGGGCTCGATCCCTGAGTGAGGGGTCAATGAGCTGGAACACCCCAGGGATCGCTCCTGGGTCAGGGATCGATCCCGGAGAGAGGGGTCAGTGACCCGGGACCGCCACAGGGGCCGCTCCTGGGTCAGGGGTCGATCCAAGAGAGAGGCGTGAGTGAGCTGTGAACTCTCCAGGGGTCGCTCCTGGGTCAGGGAGCCGGGACTCCCCAGGGCCCGCTCCTGGGTCAGGGTCGATCCCGGAGAATGGGGTCAGTGAGCCGGGACCTCCCCAGGGGTCGCTCCTGGGTCAGGGTCGATCCCGAAGAGAGGGGTCAATGAGCCGGGACCTCCCCAGGGGTCGCTCCTGGGTCAAGGTCGATCCCGGAGAGAGGGGTCAATGAGCCGGGACCTCCCCAGGGATCGCTCCTGGGTCAGGGGTCGATCCCGGAGAATGGGGTCAGTGAGCCGGGACCTCCCCAGGGGTCGCTCCTGGGTCAAGGTTGATCCCGGCGAGAGGGGTCAATGAGCCGGGACCTCCCCGGGGTCGCTCCTGGGTCAGTGGTCGATCCCTGAGTGGGGCGTGAGTGAGCTGTGAACTCTCCAGGGGTCGCTCCTTGGTCAGGGAGCCGGGACTCCCCAGGGCCCGCTCCTGGGTCAGGGTCGATCCCAGAGAATGGGGTCAGTGAGCCGGGACCTCCCCAGGGGTCGCTCCTGGGTCAGGGTCGATTCCGAAGAGAGGGATCAATGAGCCGGGACCTCCCCAGGGGTCGCTCCTGGGTCAAGGTCGATCCCGGAGAGAGGGGTCAATGAGCCGGGACCTCCCCAGGGGTCGCTCCTGGGTCAGGGGTCGATCCCGGAGAATGGGGTCAGTGAGCCGGGACCTCCCCGGGGTTGCTCCTGGGTCAGGGTCGATCCAGGAGAGAGGAGTCAATGAGCCGGGACCTCCCCGGGGTCGCTCCTGGGTCAGGGGTCGATCCCTGAGTGGGGCGTGAGTGAGCTGTGAACTCTCCAGGGGTCGCTCCTTGGTCAGGAAGCCGGGACTCCCCAGGGCCCGCTCCTGGGTCAGGGGTCGATCCCGGAGAGAGGGGTCAATGAGCCGGGACCTCCCCAGGGGTCGCTCCTGGGTCAAGGTCGATCCTGGCGAGAGGAGTCAATGAGCCGGGACCTCCCCAGGGGTCGCTCCTGGGTCAAGGTCGATCCCGGAGAGAGGGGTCAGTGAGCTGGGACCTCCCCGGGGTCGCTCCTGGGTCAGGGGATGATCCTGGAGGGGTCAATGAGCTGGGACCTCCCCAGGGGTCGCTCCTGGGTCAAGGTCGATGCCGGCGAGAGGGGTCAATGAGCCGGGACCTCCCCAGGGGTCGCTCCTGGGTCAGGGGTCGATCCTGGAGAGAGGGGTCAGTGAGCCGGGACCTCCCCGGGGTCGCTCCTGGGTCAGGGGATGATCCTGGAGGGGTCAATGAGCTGGGACCTCCCCAGGGGTCGCTCCTGGGTCACAGGTCGATGCCGGGTCCAGCCTTACCTCTCCCGGTGCCGCCACCACTCGCACCTCGACCTTTCTGCTGTTGCTGCTGCTTCTGCTGCTGGATGCCCCCCCGACCTCTGCCCTTTGACACCACCTCCTCCTTCACCATGTCGATAATTTCGTCCGGGATGCGGAGGTACTTGATGGTGCTGCCACGAATGTAACATTCCGGCATCTTCCAGAACTTGTCACCATCCTGCGAAGCAGGGAAAACAAATCAGGCACACGGGTAACAACAAGCCGCTCAATGGAAGGGGTTTAAACGGCAGACAGTGGGAGGGCCGAGCCCTAACCCTGAGGCAGTGTTCTCCCCACTCCCAGACCCGGCCTGCAACAAGGCCAACCGCAACCAGGACCCGTGTCAGGGCAGCCCAGGCTCAGGGCTCAGAGCATGGGGCCAATATTCGGGGGAAACATCACTCCAAACCCAAGAACTTTAACTAGCAGCAATTCACTAGTCGGAAGCTCAAAACACATCCCCACAAAGGACATCCACGCCAGTGACAGATCTGTACCCACCAGTACTGTACCCCAGTGTTATACAGTGACAGACCTGTACCCACGAGTACTGTACCCCAGTGTTATACAGTGACAGACCTGTACCCACCAGTACTGTACCCCAGTGTTATACAGTGACAGATCTGTACCCACCAGTACTGTACCCCAGTGTTATACAGTGACAGACCTGTACCCACCAGTACTGTACCCCAGTGTTATACAGTGACAGACCTGTACCCACCAGTACTGTACCCCAGTGTTATACAGTGACAGACCAGTACCCACCAGTACTGTACCCCAGTGTTATACAGTGACAGACTTGTACCCACCAGTACTGTACCCCAGTGTTATACAGTGACAGATCTGTACCCACCAGTACTGTACCCCAGTGTTATACAGTGACAGACCTGTACCCACCAGTACTGTACCCCAGTGTTACACAGTGACAGACCTGTACCCACCAGTACTGTATCCCAGTGTTATACAGTGACAGACCTGTACCCACCAGTACTGTATCCCAGTGTTATACAGTGACAGACCTGTACCCACCAGTACTGTACCCCAGTGTTATACAGTGACAGACCTGTACCCACCAGTACTGTACCCCAGTGTTATACAGTGACAGACCTGTACCCACCAGTACTGTACCCCAGTGTTATACAGTGACAGACCTGTACCCACCAGTATTGTACCCCAGTGTTACACAGTGACAGACCTGTACCCACCAGTACTGTACCCCAGTGTTATACAGTGACAGACCTGTATCCACCAGTACTGTACCCCAGTGTTATACAGTGACAGACCTGTACCCACCAGTACTGTACCCCAGTGTTATACAGTGACAGACCTGTACCCACCAGTACTGTATCCCAGTGTTATACAGTGACAGACCTGTACCCACCAGTACTGTACCCCAGTGTTATACAGTGACAGACCTGTACCCACCAGTACTGTACCCCAGTGTTACAGTGACAGACCTGTACCCACCAGTACTGTACCCCAGTGTTATACAGTGACAGACCTGTACCCACCAGTACTGTACCCCAGTGTTATAGTGACAAACCTGTACCCACCAGTACTGTACCCCAGTGTTATACAGTGACAGACCTGTACCCACCAGTACTGTACCCCAGTGTTGTACAATGACAGACCCGTACCCACCAGTACTGTACCCCAGTGTTATACAGTGACAGACCTGTACCCACCAGTACTGTACCCCAGTTTTATAGTGACAGACCTGTACCCACCAGTACTGTACCCGTTATAGTGACAGAACTGTACCCATCAGTACTGTACCCTAGTGTTATACAGTGACAGACCTGTACCCACCAGTACTGTACCCCAGTGTTAGTGACAGACCTGTACCCACCAATACTGTACCCGTTATAGTGACAGAACTGTACCCATCAGTACTGTACCCTAGTGTTATACAGTGACAGACCTGTACCCACCAGTACTGTACCCCAGTGTTACAGTGACAGACCTGTACCCACCAATACTGTACCCCAGTGTTATACAGTGACAGACCTGTACCCACCAGTACTGTACCCCAGTGTTATACAGTGACAGACCTGTACCCACCAGTACTGTACCCCAGTGTTATAGTGACAGACCTGTACCCACCAGTACTGTACCCCAGTGTTATACAGTGACAGACCCGTACCCACCAGTACTGTACCCCAGTGTTGTACAATGACAGACCTGTACCCACCAGTACTGTACCCCAGTGTTATACAGTGACAGACCTGTACCCACCAGTACTGTACCCCAGTGTTATAGTGACAGACCTGTACCCACCAGTACTGTACCCGTTATAGTGACAGAACTGTACCCACCAGTACTGTACCTCAGTGTTATACAGTGACAGACCTGTACCCACCAGTACTGTATCCCAGTGTTATACAGTGTCAGACCTGTACCCACCAGTACTGTACCCCAGTGTTGTACAATGACAGACCTATACCCACCAGTACTGTACCCCAGTGTTGTACAATGACAGACCTGTACCCACCAGTACTGTACCTCAGTGTTATAGTGACAGACCTATACCCACCAGTACTGTACCCTAGTGTTATACAGTGACAGACCTATACCCACCAGTACTGTACCCCAGTGTTATACAGTGACAGACCTGTACCCCCCAGTACTGTACCCCAGTGTTATACAGTGACAGACCTGTACCCACCAGTACTGTGCCCCAGTGTTATACAGTGACAGACCCGTACCCACCAGTACTGTACCCCAGTGTTGTACAATGACAGACCTATACCCAACAGTACTGTACCCCAGTGTTGCAGTGACAGACCTATACCCACCAGTACTGTACCCCAGTGTTATAGTGACAAACCTGTACCCACCAGTACTGTACCTGTGTTATACAGTGACAGACCTGTACCCACCAGTACTGTACCCCAGTGTTATAGTGACAGACCCGTACCCACCAGTACTGTACCTGTGTTATACAGTGTCACACCTGTACCCACCAGTACTGTACCCCAGTGTTATACAGTGACAGACCTATACCCACCAGTACTGTACCCCAGTGTTATACAGTGACAGACCTATACCCACCAGTACTGTACCCCAGTGTTATACAGTGACAGACCTGTACCCCCCAGTACTGTACCCCAGTGTTATACAGTGACAGACCTGTACCCACCAGTACTGTACCTGTGTTATACAGTGACAGACCTGTACCCACCAGTACTGTACCCCAGTGTTATACAGTGACAGACCTATACCCACCAGTACTGTACCCCAGTGTTATACAGTGACAGACCTGTACCCCCCAGTACTGTACCCCAGTGTTATAGTGACAGACCTGTACCCACCAGTACTGTACCCCAGTGTTATAGTGACAGACCCGTACCCACCAGTACTGTACCTGTGTTATACAGTGTCACACCTGTACCCACCAGTACTGTACCCCAGTGTTATACAGTATCGGACCTGTACCCACCAGTACTGTACCCCAGTGTTATACAGTGTCAGACCTATACCCACCAGTACTGTACCCCAGTGTTATACAGTGTCAGACCTGTACCCACCAGTACTGTACCCCAGTGTTATACACTGACAGACCTATACCCACCAGTACTGTACCCCAGTGTTGTACAATGACAGACCTGTACCCACCAGTACTGTACCTGTGTTATACAATGACAGACCTGTACCCACCAGTACTGTACCCCAGTGTTGTACAATGACAGACCTGTACCCACCAGTACTGTACCCCAGTGTTATACAGTGACAGACCTGTACCCACCAGTACTGTACCCCAGTGTTATACAGTCATTGGTTGTGGGGGAAGATAATACATTGAAAAAATAAATGAAATAATTTGCATTTATCTGGCACCTTTCTCAATCGCTGGACATCCCCATTGCTTCACAGGCAGTGATGAACTAGTGATGTGTGGTCACTTTTGTCATGCAGGATATCAGTGCAGTCACTGGAAGGATCGAACCGAGAGTGCGGAGAAAGGGAAATCTTTGACTGCTCCCCCTGGCCGGAGCTGGGCCTTTGCTGCCACCCAGTGGCTACACCGGGAGTAACAACACCTTGAAAAAGCCCATTCCGACTTGCCAGAGACTCGTGAGTTAATCTCATCGCAGCAAGTAGCCGAGCCTCACAGACCAGGGAGCAGTTGCTGGCTCGAGGTGGCATACAGTTCCGGTTACTGGCAGTGGCAGCCCCCTCACATCTCACCCAAACCTCGATGCATAATCCACACAAGACATTGACCGGCTGGCCCGGGTCAGTGATAGAGGCATGGACCCGAGGACTGCAGGCTGGGATTCTTCCCTCCCTGCGCTCCAGATACTCCTGCAAGCTCCATGTCCTCATGGCTAGGCTGGTCAAGCAGCAGGAAGCTGGTGTGGTGCATGACTTTACTGGGTGAACTCTCGGATAAGTCAAGGCACTTTGTCTGAAGCCTCACGAGGTCTATAAGCCTTGGCTCTTGGCAACTTGCGACCAAGGCCCCTGTATTTGGGTAGGTGGGATGTGTGGCCACGGAATGAGGGTATGCACTCCATCGGGGGGTGGGGAACGCACAGATTGCTGACCATTTGTCGGTAGCTTTTCAGGTAGAGTCCGGAGCCTGGTGATATGTTTTTGCACTTGTCAGGAAAATGGCAGCATTCGGAGCAGGAGTTTCCTCACGCTGCGTTAGTCGACTGTCCCAAACATCACCACAGCCAAGGCGATCGTCGTCATTCACAGATTAAATAATCATGTCGAGAAGAGAAACAGAAATTCCAAAAGCACCAGAGGGGGAGATGAGGAGAATGTTTTTACGCAGCGAGTTGCTGTGATCTGGAACGCGCTGCCTGAAAGGGCGGTGGGAGCAGATTCAGTAGTGACTTTCAAAAGGGAATTGGAGAAAGAGCAGGGCAGTGGGACTGATGGGATCGCTCTTTCAAAGAGCCAGCACAGACACGATGGGCCGAATGGCCTCCCTCTGTGCTGCAGGATTTGATGATTAAATGGCAAAGGGAAATAGCTCCGGTGTGTAGGTAGCGTTGACCAGCACTGGCATGATGGGCTGAATGGCCTCCGACTGTGCTGCAATTTCTATGATTGAATGCGTGAAGCGTTTACAGAAATCGAAGGTTACTCTGCCAGGCTGCACGATCAGGTTTGCAGTGAAACAGCTCACGCAAAACGTGAGCAACGAAACAATCACTGGACAGCTTCGCTTTCACACCACACTGAAAATGTAACCTGCAGAATGTGGATCACGGCGGGCACAGATCCCGGGACGATCCCCCGACCAGAGAGTGAAGATGTGCAAACTTGGCACGGTTTCTGAACCGACCTGAGCAGCAGGCTAGGCACCTGTAGCCGGGAGACTGAGGGGTGACCCGAGAGAGGTCTTTAAAAATCTGAAAGTGTTCGATAGGGTCGATGTTGAGATGATGTTTCCACTTGTGGGGGAGACCAGAACTCGGATCCATAAATACAAGATAGTCACTAATAAATCCAATCGGGAACTCAGGAGAAACTTCTTTACCCAGAGAGTGGTGAGAATGTGGAGCTTGCTGCCACAGGGAGTGGTTGAGGTGAATAGTATCGATGTATTTAAGGGAAACCTAGATAAACATGAGGGAGAAAGGAATTGAAGGATATGGTGATGGGGTGAGATGGAGAGGGGTGGGAGGGGGCTGGTGTGGAGCATAAACCCCGGCACAGATCCGTTGGGCCAAAAGGACGGTTTCTGTGCTGGACATTGTGTGTAGTACACAGTGGAACAGAAAGATCCCACAGGTTGACGAGGCGTTTGTGCAAGACCAGTTTCAGCGACGCTGCACTGTCCGGTCCGGCACTTCACAATATTTTTGCATGATTGGTCCCACAGTTGAAGAGGGCGACTGTCTGGTCTTTCTGTGCTGCACACTCCCTCGCTGCCTCTCCAGTGAACATGGGGCCATTAATTCTTTTGCAGCGAAACCTTTGAGAGCCATCGCAGCAAACAAGTCGAATGGGAAGTGTGCAAAGTCAGGCGATGTTCGCATTCCCTCTTGCCTGTTTAGAAACATAGAAAATAGGTGCAGGAGTAGGCCATTCGGCCCTTCGAGCCTGCACCGCCATTCAATAAGATCATGGCTGATCATTCCCTCAGTACCCCTTTCCTGCTTTCTCTCCATACCCCTTGATCCCCTTAACCGTAAGCGCCATATCTAACTCTGTCTTGAATATATCCAGTGAACTGGCATCAACAACTCTCTGCAGCAGGGAATTCCACAGGTTAACAACTCTCTGAGTGAAGAAGTTTCTCCTCATCTCAGTCCTAAATGGCCTACCCCTTATCCTAAGACTATGTCCCCTGGTTCTGGACTTCCCCAACATCGGGAACATTCTTCCTGCATCTAACCTGTCCCGTCCCGTCAGAATCTTATATGTTTCTATGAGATCCCCTCTCATCCTTCTAAACTCCAGTGAATACAGGCCCAGTTGATCCAGTCGCTCCTCTTATGACAGTCCAGCCATCCCGGGAATCAGTCTGGTGAACCTTCGCTGCACTCCCTTAATAGCAAGAAGTCCTTCCTCAGATTAGGAGACCAAAACTGAACACAATATTCCAGGTGAGGCCTCACTAAGGCCCTGTACAACTGCAGTAAGACCTCCCTGCTTCTATATTCAAATTCCCTAGCTATGAAGGCCAACATACCATTTGCCTTCTTTACCGCCTGCTGTACCTGCGTGCCCACTTTCAGTGACTGATGAACCATGACACCCAGGTCTCGTTGCACCTCCCCTTTTCCTAGTCTGCCGCCATTCAGATAATATTCTGCCTTCGTGTTTTTGCCCCGAAAATGGACAACCTCACATTTATCCACATTATGCTGCATCTGCCATGCATTTGCCCACTCACCTAATCTGTCCAAGTCACCCTGCAGCCTCTTAGCGTCCTCCTCACAGCTCCTTACAGGGCTGCCTTTGCTCACACTAGTACCGACACCCACAGGGACACTGCTGGTTGTGAGGTGTTACTGATACAGATTGACTGCCGTGTTATAAGTCACTTCACCCCAGGAGTAATTCATTGTACTCGAGACATTTCAATGATTTTTCTATGATTCTATGATTGGGTACGACGTTTTACAATTCATACTGACAGTGGGCGAGGGCGAACTATTCCCCCCCAGAGGCCGTTTACTCTCACGTTCTCCTTAGCAACATAGAAACAGGAGGAGGCCATTCTTCCCTCGAGCCTGTTCCACTATTCAATTAGATCAAAGCTAATCTGTGCTCGCAGGCCGGGGGCCACTCAGCCTACTGGGCAGGCTGCCACACTGCTCCTTCCGCTCCCCGGCCTGCTCCGAAGGCAGTGTCTAATGTGTAGACCGTGCAGCAGAGCTTGGTCTCCAGTCGTCCTGGTAAACCCTAGCCACTGGACCAAGCCCTAGCTCTGTCAAGCCCGTGTGGTGGCTGGTGTGCAACGGTCACCCCACGTTAAAAAAATCCACCCACAGGCATCTTCCACCCTTCAAGATTTAGTTCGGGATCTGGAATATTGCATCCTTCATTGAAACACCTGTGAACTTTTTGACGTGGAAGCAAGTCATCCTCGATTCGAGGGACTGCCCATGATGATGAGCTAATCTGTATTTTAACTCCACCTTGGTTCCATATCCCTTATCCAACAAATCCCTATTAATGTTGGTTTTGTATTTTTCAACTGACCCGCAGCCTCCACAGCTTTTTGGGGGGGGGGGGAAAAAGAGTTCCAGATTTTCCTTTGCATGACCCTGTCTCGCTGCCTCCCCTCCTTCTGTCAGACTCCTCCCTGAAACCTCTCCCTCGAATCTTGTTGTACTCAGCTTGTCTTTGCCTGGTACGGTTTTATGTTTGGAACTTTTACTGATACAACCTTTGGGGTCACACTGTGACCCTGAACAGCCACATACCCTGGATGTACAGATGACCTCTCGCAGGTTGATGTTCATCCAGTTGTCACAGCTGACCAGATGACCATTGTACGTTTCTCCATTCTTCAGCTCCACCAGCTGCCAAACACAAGCACACGTTTTGTTAACGGAGTAGAGCTTCTCAGAGAGCTTCTGTAGCGTTTATTTCTAACATGAAGAATTTGCTGAGAAGGGCCAGGAGGCTTTCCCCATATCGGATATTCTGCAACAGACCATACTGCGGGAGTATGGATTTCAGCCCCACTGTCTCAACTGAACTCCGCACTGGGGCCGACTGTGCCCCGGGACCCGACTCCGCCCCGGGACCCGACTGTTGCCGAGGTCTGCTCTCTGCTGTGAGTTCGGAGACAGTGCAGTGTTGGAAAGGTGCCGGGGAGCAGCGACTATGTAGCTCAGGGTGGTCCTATAAATCGCTGCTGGGGTGCAGAGGGGCACTCGGGCGGAGCTGGCAACCTACCATAGTGCCCACCCTCTGGCGCTGCCAGTGACTGTGGAACCCACTGGACCAGCAGTAGGATTGGGGGCGCTGAACTTTCACTGCCCTGACGGTTGCTCTTGGGGCCCAGATACCTCTGGAGGTACAGGGTTCATATGGCAAGGCACCGGAGGGGCAAACTCCAGCAACTCCCAGCCGATTCCACGACTGGGGTTGTGGTGTGGGGATGGGGGAGCTGACTGGGTGGGGTGACAGAGCCAGACAATGTGAAAGACACACAGGAGCTGCTCATTGACCTGAGGAGTTTCAAAGCACGGGTTCAACTCTCGGCCTGGGCTGTCTGCTACATAAAGGAGGCAGTTTAATATTAATATTAAATTAAAGATAAATCTCCCGGACACTGCTATGAGCAAACCTGGGAAAAATAAGTGTGTTTTTTTATTTTCTTTGAACACAGCAACGTGCATTTACATAGTGCGTAGTCCTCTCGCCTCTGAGCCACAAGGTCATGGGTTCGAGCTCCACTCCAGAGACTTGAGCCCATAATCCAGGCCGACACTCCCGATGCTGTACTGAGGGAGCGCCGCACTGTCGGAGGGGCATTACCGAGGGAGCGCCGCACTGTCGGAGGGGCATTACTGAGGGAGCACCGCACTGTCGGAGGGGCAGTACTGAGGGAGCGCCGAACTGTCGGAGGGGCAATACTGAGGGAGCGCCGCACTGTCGGAGGGGCAATACTGAGGGAGCGCTGCTCTGTCAGAGGTACCGTCTTTCAGATGAGACGTTAGACCAAGGCCCCGTCTGCTCTCGGGTGGACATAAAAGATCCCATGACACTATTTCAAAATGCAGGGGGGATATCACCGGGGGCCAATATTTATCCCTTGACCACCATCACTGGAACAGATGATCTGGTCATTATCAAATTGCTGTTGGTGGGAGCTTGCTGTGCGCAAATTGGCTGCTGCGTTTCCCACATTACAACAGTGACGACACTTCAAAAGTGTACTTCATTGACTGTGAAGCGCTTTGGGACGTCCGGAGGTCATGAAAGGCGCTATAGAAATGCAAGTCTTTTTTTTTGTTAATGTAGTAAAACAGCTGAAGGGACTTCAAATGTACGATTATCAAACAAGAATTGACTCCAAGCCACATCGAGAGATATTAGGGAGCTGCTCAAACAGATGTATAGGCGGGCCCAGCCCCGTCTGCCGGAGCAGACGCCGGGCCCAGCCCCGTCTGCCGGAGCAGACGCCGGGCCCAGCCCCGTCTGCCGGAGCAGACGCCGGGCCCAGCCCCGTCTGCCGGAGCAGACGCCGGGCCCAGCCCCGTCTGCCGGAGCAGACGCCGGGCCCAGCCCCGTCTGCCGGAGCAGACGCCGGGCCCAGCCCCGTCTGCCGGAGCAGACGCCGGGCCCAGCCCCGTCTGCCGGAGCAGACGCCGGGCCCAGCCCCGTCTGCCGGAGCAGACGCCGGGCCCAGCCCCGTCTGCCGGGGCCCAGCCCCGTCTGCCGGAGCAGACGCCGGGCCCAGCCCCGTCTGCCGGAGCAGACGCCGGGCCCAGCCCCGTCTGCCGGAGCAGACGCCGGGCCCAGCCCCGTCTGCCGGAGCAGACGCCGGGCCCAGCCCCGTCTGCCGGAGCAGACGCCGGGCCCAGCCCCGTCTGCCGGAGCAGACGCCGGGCCCAGCCCCGTCTGCCGGAGCAGACGCCGGGCCCAGCCCCGTCTGCCGGAGCAGACGCCCGTTAATGCAGACACTGCTTTCACTCGACTCACCATCGGGTGATTCTGCGCCGTCTTCAGTAACGAGAGAGGAAGCTGAAAGAGAAAAACATTTCAATGAAATCTGACAAGAACATTTATTTTTTTCACTCGTCAAAACGGTCAACGCCGAGGTCACGGAGAGTTCCGGAACCGAGGCTGCCCCATCCACAAAACACAGAAAACTACAGGCAGGCTTCAGGGAGTCGAGGGTTATGGGGAGCGGGTGGGGAAGTGGAGCTGAGTCCATGGTTAGATCAGCCATGATCTTAATGAATGGCGGAGCAGGCTCGAGGGGCCAAATGGCCGACTCCTGCTCCTATTTCTTATGTTCTTAATATCCCACCCAGTCTAATCCCATTCCAACCCCCTCACTCACCGTACTGTTTAATATCCCACCCAGTCTTATCCCACTTGCCCCCTTTAATATCCCACCCAGTCTAATCCCACTCGCCCCCACACTCCTCTTTTTCAAGCTTTGTTCACTTTTAACAGCATCTCTGAACTTTGCTGCGATGGTCTGTGCCAGAGAATTCCACAATCCATCTGCCCACAGTGTACAGATATATCTTTCTGTCCCCCTCGCTATTCTTTGCAATTGATTTAAATTTGTGCTATTTCATTCCAGCCTTGACCAGGGGAAAACAAGCGCTCACTCTTTTCCTATTTCGGTGCCAGTTGTGACTCAGTGGGAGTCTCACCTCGGAGTCAGGGACTTGAGCACAAAATTACAGGCTGACGTTCCCAGTGCAGTGCTGAGTGAGTGCCGCACTGTCGGAGGGGCAGTGCTGAGTGAGTGCCGCACTGTCAGAGGGGCAGTACTGAGGGAGTGCCGCACTGTCGGAGGGGCAGTACTGAGTGAGTGCCGCACTGTCAGAGGGGCAGTGCTAAGTGAGTGCCGCACTGTCGGAGGGGCAGTACTGAGGGAGTGCCGCACTGTCGGAGGAGCAGTGCTGAGTGAGTGCCGCACTGTCGGAGGGGCAGTACTGAGGGAGTGCTGCACTGTCGGAGGAGCAGTGCTGAGTGAGTGCCGCACTGTCGGAGGGGCAGTACTGAGGTAGCGCCGCACTGTCGGGGGGGGGGGGGGGCAGTAGAGGGAGTGCTGCACTGTCGGAGGGGCAGTACTGAGGGAGCACCGCACTGTCGGAGGGGCAGTACTGAGGGAGTGCTGCACTGTCGGAGGGGCAGTACTGAGGGAGCGCCACACTGTCGGAGGTGCCATCTTTCAAATGAGACGTTAAACCGAGGCCCCGTCTGCTCTCTCAGGTGACGTAAAAGATCCCATGGCACTATTTCGAAGAAGAAAAGGGAGTTATCCCCGGTGTCTTGGCCAATATTTATACCTCAATTAACATCAACAAAAAAAACAGATTATCTGGTCATTATCACATTGCTGTTTATGGGAGCTTGCTGTGCGCAAATTGGCTGCCGTGTTTCCCACATTACAACAGTGACTACACTCCAAAAGTAGTTCACTGGCTGTTAAGCGCTTTGAGACGTCCGGTAGTCGTGAAAGGCGCTATAGAAATGCAAGTCTTTTTGATCATAACCCGTCGTGATCTTGCACACGTCTGTTCAGTCACTTTGTCGCCTTCTCAGCTCGTGAAAGGTCCCAACGTCAAGTCTGTCACTGTAACATCCCACTCAATCTCCGCTGCACCATCCCCACTGCTTTCATACCCGCCCTAACGGGAGGTGCGCTGACCTGTACACAACACCCCCAACTCCAGCCCAGCAAACATGCTGTACACTATCACAGTAACCTATCACAGTAACCTCTTTGCTTCTGCAGTCTACAACTCCAGATACAAAACCAAGGATTCCCTTTTTAAGAAAAACAATTGTATCCATTCACTTGAGCAAATTGAACAACTTTGAAATGTGTTTGAAGAGGATTTGTGCCGAGAGTCATTTCACCAACATCTCAGTGCGAAGACAACACAACAAAGCATTGTGGCTGTGGGAGCTTGGCATCAGTAATGATTCTGCACACGCATTTTATCATTAAGGCAGTTCAGGGAACTTTATCCCCCCTTAACTCCATTTCCTGCCTTCTCGACCCACTCTGCAGATTGAAGATTCTTGAGAAATTTTAAACCCCAGGGTTACTGCCGCAAACACCTTCAATGACCTTGTAACGCAACAATGACTTAGTGATTTGGAAATAAACTGCAACCATGAATCCCAGGGATTCTGTTTAAGAGGAGCCCCACCTCGGGAACTCTCCCAGTCCCTACAGGATGTACGCAGGACGTTCTTGCTATTGAGGGAGTGCAGCGAAGGTTCACCAGACTGATTCCCGGGATGGCAGGACTGACATATGAGGAGAGACTGGATCAACTGGGCCTTTATACACTGGAGTTTAGAAGGATGAGAGGGGGTCTCATAGAAACATATAATATTCTGACGGGACGGTTCAGGTTAGATGCGGGAAGAATGTTCCCGATGTTGGGGAAGTCCAGAACCAGGGGACACAGTCTCAGGATAAGGGGTAGGCCATTTAGGACTGAGATGAGGAGAAACTTCTTCACTCAGAGAGTTGTTAACCTGTGGAATTCCCTGCCGCAGAGAGATGTTGAGGCCAGTTCTTTGGATATATTCAAAAGGGTGTTAGATATGGCCCTTACGGCTATGGGGATCAAGAGGTATGGAGAGAAAGCAGGAAGGGGGTACAGAGGGAATGATCAGCCATGATCTTATTGAATGGCGGTGCAGGCTCGAAGGGCCAAATGGCCTACTCCTGCACCTATTTTCTATGCAGCCTCATCAAATGGAAATCAATTTACACACAAACCAGAATAGAACCATTTTAAAAATATCTATCTCGAATATATTACAAGCCCAGAACCAAATTATCTGCTCCCTGCCAACATTTACTAAGCAAAAACCCCAATTCCACACATCATCATCATCATCATCATCATAGACAGTCCCTCGGAATCGAGGAAGACTTGCTTCCACTCTTAGCATGAGTCCTTAGGTGGCTGTACAGTCCAATACGAGAACCACAGTCCCTGTCACAGGTGGGACAGATAGTGGTTGAAGGGAGGGTGGGACTGGTTTGCCGCACGCTCCTTCCGCTGCCTGCACTTGATTTCTGCATGCTCTCAGCGACGAGACTCGAGGTACTCAACGCCCTCCCGGATGCACTTCCTCCACTTAGGGCGGACTGGTCTTTGGCCAGGGACTCCCAGGTGTCAGTGGAGATGTTGCACTTTATCAGGGAGGCTTTGAGGGTGTCCTTGTAAGGTTTCCTCTGACCACCTTTGGCTCATTTGCCATGAAGGAGTTCCGAGTAGAGTGCTTGCTTTGGGAATCTCATGTCTGGCACGCGAACAATGTGGCCTGCCCAGCGGAGCTGATCAAGTGTGGTCAGTGCTTCAATGCTGGGGATGTTGGCCTGGTCGAGGACGCTAACATTGGTGCATCTGTCCTCCCAGGGAATTTGCAGGAGCTTGCAGAGACAACATTGGTGGTATTT
The DNA here is from genome assembly GCF_044704955.1 of Pristiophorus japonicus. NCBI lineage: Eukaryota > Metazoa > Chordata > Chondrichthyes > Pristiophoridae > Pristiophorus > Pristiophorus japonicus. Next base: position 5,500,541 of record NC_091994.1, read on the forward strand.
CTCCAGCGACTTGAGGTGTCTACTGTACATAGGCCTGGAACACTGCATACAGTTTTGGTTTCTATATTTACGAAAGGATATACTTGCTTTGGAGGCAGTTCAGAGAAGGTTCACTCGGTTGATTCCGGAGATGAGGGGGTTGACTTATGAGGAAAGGTTGAGGAGGTTGGGTCTCTACTCATTGGAATTCAGAAGAATGAGAGGTGATCTTATCGAAACGTATAAGATTATGAGGGGGCTTGACAAGGTGGATGCAGAGAAGATGTTTCCACTGATAGAGAAGACTAGAACTAGGGGGCATAATCTTAGAATAAGGGGCCACCCATTTAAAACTGAAATGAGGAGAAATTTCTTCTCTCAGGAGGGTTGTAAATCTGTGAAATTTCCGCTGCCTCAGAGAGCTGTGGGACATTGAATAAATTTAAGACAGAAAGAGACAGTTTCTTCAACGATAAGGGGTTATGGGGAGCGGACAGGGAAGTGGACCTGAGTCCATGATCAGATCAGCCATGATCTTATTGAATGGCGGAGATGGCTCGAGGAGCCGTATTTCTTATGTTATTCCTATTTCTTATGTCTCTGAGCCATACAGGAGAGTGGGTATCATTACAACCCTATAGATCATGAGCTTGGTGGCAGATTTGAGGGCCTGGTCTTCAAACACTCTTTTCCTCAGGCGGTCAAAGCTGACAGGGTGTACAACCACAGCGCGACAGGTTTTCACGGCATTCTCCATTAGACATAGGAATTTATAATAGTAATATAAAACTAAGGACAAAAGGCCTCAACTTAAAATGGGGCGTGAAGTACAATGTCAGTCCCTGGTCCAGCTCCTGTCGCCGGAGCAGGGCTGGAGAGGGCCAGGGCAGTCAGGACCCTCAGCAACTCTGCAGCCCCCACTGTCTGCCCTCATACACGAGGAGCAGTCCCATGGGTGGGGCCCACAGAGCAGGTGGTAGGGAGATCTCCCCCACCATCACTCCTGTCTGTCTCTCTCACACACTCTCTCTCTCTCTCTCTCTCTCTCTCTCTCTCTCTCCCCCTCCCTCTCTCACATTCTCTCTCTCTCCCTCCCTCACATTCACTCTCTCTCTCACATTCACTCTCTCTCTCACATTCACTCTCTCTCTCTCCCTCTCACATTCACATTCACATTCACTCTCTCTCTCTCTCTCTCCCTCCCCCTCCCTCACTTTCTCTCTCCCTCCCCCTCCCTCACATTCTCTCTCCCTCCCCCTCCCTCACATTCTCTCTCTCTCTCTCTCCCTCCCTCTCTCCCTCACATTCTCTCTCTCACTCCCCCTCCCTCCCTCCCTCTCATTCTCTCTCCCCCCTCCCTCTCACATTCTCTCTCCCCCCTCCCCCCTCCCACATTCTCTCTCCTTCCCTCCCACATTCTCTCTCTCCTTCCCTCCCACATTCTCTCTCTCCTTTCCTCCCTCTCACATTCTCTCTCTCCTTTCCTCCCTCTCACATTCTCTCTCTCCTTCCCTCCCTCTCACATTCTCTCTCTCCTTCCCTCCCTCTCACATTCTCTCTCTCCTTCCCTCCCTCACATTCTCTCTCCCTCCCTCTCACATTCTCTCTCCCTCCCTCTCACATTCTCTCTCTCTCTCTCTCACACTCCCCCTCCCTCCCTCCCTCTCTCCCCTCTCCCTCTCTCATTCTCTCTCCCCCCTCCCTCTCACATTCTCTCTCCCCCCTCCCTCTCACATTCTCTCTCCCCCCCTCCCTCTCACATTCTCTCTCCCCCCTCCCTCTCACATTCTCTCCCCCCTCCCTCTCACATTCTCTTTCCCCCTCCCTCTCACATTCTCTCTCTCTCTCACATTCTCTCTCTCTCTCTCTCACATTCTCTCTCTCTCTCT